>NC_137457.1:261019922-261325138 GCF_964235325.1 Thermobia domestica | reverse complement strand
GGTCGGGTTGTCAGGTCGGGCAGTCGGGTCAGCTCGGGGTCGGGTCAATCGGGTCAGCTCGGGTCAGGTCAATCAGGTCGGATCACGGGTCGGGTCAAGTCGGGTTGAAGACTGACCCGACCCGACCGTTGAGAGCACTACAAAACACGCATGATGGATGTACGACTAATGCTATTTTCCTGAAACAAACGACGAGTACATCCGATTCGGACCCTTGCTAAATGCTACCGACATTGTTATTGACGTTGTTTCATCCATCGCCGCGCATGACCTGCCTGACTGATTTGTTGGGTACGGATTCTATTTCCCTGAATTTCTTGATCAATTTGTTTACTGTTGTATTGCTAATGGCGTGCCCTATTTGGGCGACGGTTGTGTTAAATCAATAGCAACGACCCTTGTGCTTCGCTCTCCTGATATTAAAATAATATTAATGAGTTCTGGTTGAGTTACAACCATGTTATCTTAGTCTCCTGAAATGATATCAAGAAAGCAGTCATAACTTCGTTATGCTGTGATAAAGCAAAATCAAACACAGGTTTGAATTCCTGAGAAAATTTCAGATGAGAGCAAAGTATCACATCATATGGTTTCAATATAAGAAAATGAAAGCTAATTCAAAATGGCAGATTTTAAGATGAAGGCCTTCGACATCACATGTTCTGCAGTCGTACGTTTGAAATTCTTTAAAAATCCTGCCTTTTATTTGGGTATTTCCTCAATATATTTGAGCTGGAAAGAGAAGTGAAAGAAGATTGCAATCCCCATTATAAAAGCAAGACGCATAAATCTTTCAGAAATGCTAATATCTAATAGTTTACAGCCAAGCTAATAGTTATCGCTAGCAACGCTGCCCCCAACTTGACCAAAAGGGGTGTGATAAGATAGCTGTCAGTTTGCAGATAAGAAGTAGACATGGGAGAGAAGCAAGGGCGCCGATTTCTTTGTAAATTTGGGGCGGTCCATTCAGATGCAGAAGGCATAAATATGAGGATTATAAGAAAAATTGCATTCAAATTATGCCAAATATTGTATATTCATAAATACAATGTGGGGGCCCAAATGAGCTTTGGGGGGGGGCTTGCCCCCCAGGATCGGCGCCCTTGCAGAGAAGAGAGAAAGAACTAATAACCATATCTTGGAATTACTTCCATAAAATTTGATATTTGAACTTTTGATTTAAAGTGACAAAACGAGTGTTTCAGCGTTTTCTGATATTTGACCTAGAATAAAAAAAAAAACATTTTAGGAGGGTACACTACAATACTCATACGAGGTGCTCGAATTTCGTGCGAAGCTTCGAGTTTAAACGAGATTGCCGCGGTGGCTCAGTGGTAGAGTGTTCACTTCTGGTGTGTTTTGGTGTCAATTTCGATCCCAGTTAGCGCTAAGTGAGCTTTGTGAAGGACAAACACCGTGTCTGTGTGTGGTTTTCTCGGAGTTTCCGCGTTTTCTAACACTTTCTTCGTTCCACTATTTCATACATTCCCAATAGCCTACACGGCATAAGCATGGGACGTAAAACAAAAAGATAGAAGAATTTAAACGAAGTCTTTACGCAAGAAATACGCAAAAATATTTACAAGGAACAACATGCGGGAGAATTTGTTGGTTGACAAGTAAGTGTTTCAATCAACATATACTTCTGAGCCATCACAGCCCCCCCACCACCACCCCACACACACTTTGTAGCTGAACGAAAACTAGTAAGTAGTAAGTAAAGTCTCACTTTAATGGCGTGTATATGGCCTACAATAGAGGAAAATGGAAATGAAATTTTATCGCTGTTGGCTAGGAAAAGGGGACACTTTTGGTTTATTCTTTGGGTCTCGGGAGATTGGCTCTTTCTTAGCTTGTTGAAGTAGATTGTTTGTATTATTTTTGCATACGCAAGCTCTCTCAAGAGCCACGATTGCATACGTAAGAAAGGAGCTTGATCTTCCATTAGAGAAATTAGCAATTTCACTGAAAGAGTTCTAATTACTAAATAATACCCCACTGTAGCAATTAAACTTCTACTGAAGGATATTATATTCGTTACAGTTGTACAATTAAAGTACTCTTTTCGGTGCTTGTCGAGTTCTCCAAATATATCTGACGAATTTTATTTCTTATTTTTTACTTATTTATTGCAAAATACAGGTGTTTAAACATGGTTTTCTGATTGCCCGAGGAAATGCTAGGATAGCAATCTACTAAGAAGTACAAAACATCAGTACTTCAGAAGAAAAAAAAGTGTTACTTTTGTCGTGGAGCATTTCACAAATGAATTGAAACTTTTCCTTTCTAACACTCTCTGTATATTCATTTATACAGAAAATTATTGTTGACGTAATGGCTCTTTCCTAGGCTTATCCGCTTTTTTTTTAAATTTTAGTAAACAACATATAGATAATGAAGAATCTCATAAATGAATAAAATGAACCAGATAGTATCTACAAAACATTTTATGAACTAGTCATTGTTTCTAAGACCATCTATATAGTGTATAAATTTAAGCGCACAACAATTATGGCATCAGAAACCGCTTACCCAAACTTTTGGTTTGAAAGAAAAAGTTTGGAGTTGATTATTTGTTTATTTTATAGCATTTTGTAGATATTTCCCGCCTCGCCATATTTTTCATATTCTTCTGTGTCACTTACCATAATTTTAATATTCTTCAGTGTTACCACAATTTCAATATTCTTTAGTGTCACTCACCATAATGTTATAGTCTTCAGAGTCACTTACCATAATTTTAATATTCTTCAGTGTTACCACAATTTCAATATTCTTTAGTGTCACTTACCATAATGTTAATAGTCTTCAGAGTCACTTACCATAATTTTAATATTCTTCAGCGTTACTTACCATAATTTTAATATTCTTCAGTATCACTTACCGTAATTTTAATATTCTTCAGTGTCACTTACCATAATGTTAATATTCTGCAGTGTCACTTACATAAACTTGTAGGTATTACCTGGCTCCCTTACCATAGTTTTAATATATTTCAGTGTCTTTAAATTATTCACTAAATTAAAAAGAAATTAGGGGTGATTTAGCGTAGAGCCTTAAGCGTTTGGGTTTTCGTACATTATAGATTAAAATTATTCTTAAAATTAAAAGTTCTAATTGTTTCCGTTCAATATACAGGCTGACACAAAAGTAGGTATGTACCCTTGCATTGATTAAGTATAACATTCTAGCTTATAAGTTTATTTGCTTCGGCTGTTCCGAGCTTAAGATATAAGTAAAAATACATTAAGATCAAATGATAAATAAACTATGTCTACCTGTAGGATAACAATAAGAAATGATATAAAAAGTAATGACTTAATCAGTACGGGACTGTATACCTACTTCTGGGCCACCCTGTATATATAAAGCCTGCAATAAAACATGTATATATTATTTCATAATACAACCAATGCAGCGAACAGATAGCACATACATTAGGTATTTTTCGACATAGTAACCATATCTGTTGAAGCATTTATGCATCGTAGGATGAATTAGAAGATTTTTACCTCCTCGTCTGAAGTGAATCGACGACATCCTAGGTGCAAGTGCAGTAACAGGTTAAAGTCGCTTGGAGTGAGGTCCAGGTTCTAGAGAGGGTGGTAGATGATGTCCCAGCGAAACTGCTTGACCAGTCGCAAACTTTTAACACCGTTCTGCGATATGCTGACGATGTATCACAGCCTCTTCGCAAACCTTTACTAGTTCCCAGTGAATTTCATCCGCGGTTACATGTCTCGCCCACAGAAATCGAAGAACTAAACGGAATCCTTCGCAAGACCTGTTTTCCAAACGAGCTACCATTTGTGTTTCCCTACAACTAGCCGTAGGTGGCAGGTGGCTAAAACTCTGCACGGTTGCCAACTCCATGTATTATAGTTACCTACACTCATCATTCCTCTATAACAGACGAAGCTCTAAATATATCAGTCTTGTAACTTTAGTTTCTGATTCTTCCTCGTGGTACGCACTAACTAACACGCGGTTACACAAAATACTAATGCTCAGATGTAACTATGGTTCTAGCCCATGTCCTAATAATAAACAGAAAAGGATGTTCGTGTTCATCATCACTTTGAAATAATTACATTGAAATAGTGGTTGATAAGTTTTTAATTTGTGTTAAACTATTACAATGGTTTCTAAATCAGCAAATTGCCTACTCGTTATCAACTTTTTTATTGGCATCAGGTAGGCAACAGCGCAAATAACGATAGGCCCCACCTATCAGCATGACTGTTTACTATTAGAAAGTAGTGTCAGGCATAAAACTAATACGTTTTCCATTTATAATTAGAATAAATCGCATTTATTATTTCAAAGAAATCTATATAATCATTAATACCAATCTTCAACTTAATAACTTCTAGTCATGAACACGGCCCGGATGTTGTTGACCTAATTTTTTAAAAAAGTGACCTATAAAATGACACTAAAATTCCTGTAAAATGACTCTAAAAGTCAGAAAAATCGACCTTAAAACTTACGTTTTCTCAAACTTTTATTTCGTTAAACATTGACACTTTTTAATATCCATTGGATTTTTAATTAACATTTCTCACTCGTATTCAAAAAGTTTTGTTTCAGATAGTTGCAGTCCATTGATCATTTATTTCTATTAATCAGTCCATTATACGGAATATTATAAGTATTGAAAGCGTCAATTCACTCCCGAGTTGAAGCTAGGAAGCACTCTTAAACAATAAAAGTTAGCAATTGTAGACTACATGAAAATAATAGATAAAAACCTGTTTAAAACCCTTGTACGCCTTCTAATCCTTTTTTACTTAATCAGTGATCACATTCTTTGTGGTCAATAACCCAAAACTATCTGTTTGGCCACCTACCAAGCCCCACCTTTCGTTAACCAGCTACAGTTTAGTTGTCACTAGCTTGTTAAGAATGCAGTTTTTCCACTCCAATAGTCAGGAAGTAAGAAAAGAAATTATTCAACTTCGTCTTTTCCACATCCGTAAACCGTGTTCTTTTAAAGATGTAGAAAAAAGGAATAAAAAGACAATGAGTAACCTAAAAGTTACCTTAAAATATTAAAAAATGACCTGAAATTTCAAAACGGCAAAAAGTGACCAAAAGTTGACCCTAAAAAACTATATTTTTTGAGCCTAGAGTTGATGGATAACGTTTTTATTTGAACTTGCCTTGTCCTATGCGTAACAGAAAAAAGTTGACTTGTCAACAAGATCCGGGCCCTGGTCATGAATAATAATAATAGTAATAATAATAATAATAATAATAATAATAATAATAATAATAATAATAATAATAATAATAATAATACTTTTAACAATTTCAGTTGAGTCTCTCTTTCAGTATTACATAACATTTTTTTTTTATCATTTTTGCTTCTGCCAAATTCTTCACAGGAATAAACTTCATTTAGCTTCAATCTTGGAACTTGTCTCTTCTCTACATGCTATTTGTATTCTTCTGCTTGAAAATATGAACAAATACTTCTTTTTAAAGTCTTAAAATTATATCGAATAAGATTTTGATTTGTAACACAATTGTAAACACATAATAATTACACAGCTACGAATTGTCTTGGGGAGAACGTGGTACTATTTTGTTTTCTGCTATTTCAACGTTAGATACTAGTTACCAAACTTTCTTGATGACTAAAGCTTGCTAGACACGAATATGAGTTTACACTCCGAGGCACAGTTTGCTATTTTGCAATTTGTCCATAAATAAATTTTAACTTATTAGTAGTTTTAAATTGTCAAGTTGCATGCGAAGCTTACCACCCGATAACGCGGTATCTATTGTACTCAGAAAATAAAACGAAGCTAGAGACATCTATTAGCATGATTGCTTATTATTATTATTATTATTATTATTATTATTATTATCGTGCCCCATAGACTGATACATTTGTAATATATTATTAGGATAATCTCATTGTTTACCAAGACTATTTTTATCTAGATTAAATTTTTGTTCCGTGGTTCCCCTGTAATAAAATTCGTCGACAAGTATTTCTTGTGGACTCCTTGTGGATAGCGTATGTGCCTTTTGGCGTGGAAGACCTGGGTTCGATTCCTAGCGGGAGCTCCTGTGATTCGGATCCCACATTAAGCTGCAGGTTCACGTCTCATGTAACCTCCCAGTTGAACACTAAACTCAAAATCAAATTCTATAGCATTTTTTTATAGTAAACGAGATTATGTAAATTGTTAATTTTGTAAACAGAGTGTTTAAATTCGTTTGAATGCTTCGAAAATACTGAAACAACTGCTAACCCATCCTTAAAGTCCCTGAAATTCTTATATGTTCTTTCTGAATAAAGAGTTCTATTTATTTATTTATTTATTTATTCACAACGTAGTATTTATTTATTTATAAACATGAAATCCGTAACATAATATTCATTTTGATTTCAAATGGTAAATAATCCATATTTAACCTACGTTATTTCTTTTTTAAAAATTTATGTTTGAATATAGCCTTTCTTTTAATGTAGAGCACTTGAAGTAATTTTAAATTGGTATCATTAGCTCAAGGTACATTTTAAATTACTTTTATTGCTAACATAAAAAGTGCCACCTAAAAGTGCTATTTCCGAGACGTTTATAAATGAAGCATTAATAGGATTTTTACTACCGTTTTGAGACGACAAAATAGAACCGTATGTGTAAAAGAGAAACACCAATGACTCTACAATTTAACATGTATATTGTTTATTAAATGTTGTGTATATAAGTATGTATTTGTATGGTTAATGTATGTTATGTTATTTTAGAATGATTGACATTTTTTAAAATAAAAGAGGAAAGGTTAAGAGGTTTATATTTTACGTAAATAATGATGTCTAAACTTAGAAAGTCCACATGCAGCGTACAACTACTTTTAATATATTTAACTGGTTCACAGACCTTACTTAAGAAGAAGAAGAAGGAAGCTTCAAGTAGACTACAAAGTTGTTCAAGTCATTTATTCTTACAATCAACTACAATATGCCATGGAAATCAAGAAGAAAACTGTGACCATCCAAGCAGTTATTCGCCTCCTTCCAATGGATACCAGCATTGAAGACATTACAACAGCACTCAAGGAGAAGATTATCCAATATTCTCCGTTTCACAAATGCGAACCCAGAATCATGAAGACGGGAAAGTCCCCATCCCACTATTCTTGATTACATTGAAGAAGATTCTACAAGCTACCACAATCTTCAAAGAAGACTTATTGTTACACATAAAAGTTCGCACAGAACCACTGCAAAAGAAACATTACTTTGCAATGCTTCAAATGCCAAAGATCTGGGCATTAGCAAGCAACTTGCCAGGCTCTGCCTCGGTGTGTTAAATGCGCCGTCCCTCATTCGACGTATCAATGTGAAAAGAAGAACTGAGACACACAAGCTCATTCTAATAATTACTCCGGATGTCCGCGAATACAACAAATACTACAAACAAAAAGGAAAACAACACCAGCAAGCACAGTCTCACATTCAGCACTTCTTCAAGACACCACTGCTACATTCATTTCAAGACCTGAGCCTCCAATATCACGCACTATCGAAGCTTCAACACCGAAGACGTCCCCTGATGATGATTCATCCTCTGAAGACATGATCCAAACTATTAAAGAACTTCTTCAACTTCTGAAGGATGTACAACTGACCAGCATAATACATACGCTATGCACCTATATGCCAAAACCGAAGCCGTCCCGGATCTAATCAGCAAATTCACCATTCTCATGGAATTTTCTGAACTATTACCATAAAGACAAGAAACCTTTTCAGCACTTCATTCCACAATTTAAGGATTTGACTTAACTTTGTTATACTTATTATTGTTAAACGCACCAATAAATAAAAAAATCCTGTTCCCCATCTGCCATTGATACTACAAATAAATGAATACTCATTGCCCAAGAGAAGGCGTTACCTTTTGCGGCCAGCTCATCTTCAGATGGGAATGAAACTGCACTTTAAAAAAGAAACTGGACAACTTGTGAATTTACTTCATCCTTTTTGAGACTTCGATGTTTCATTTTGTAAATTTGCCTATTTTTTCACTCTGTTTTTGGTTTATATGTTTGCCCCTTTTTTTTAACTGACTACAACAAATATTTACACAATAAAAGTGCTTATATTGCAGCTTGTGGTTTCTAAAATTTGGGTTGAAATTATACATGTGCGTATTAGATTTTTTACAAGTGAAAATATTTAGTTAACCTCATTTTTTTAGAGATTGAGCATTATGTCATCATTTAGAATTGAACATAACTTACATCATGCTGTTTGAAGAAACGTGTGTGTGTTTTAGCATCAAAACCTATAATTATAAAACGCTTACAATAACAGACAAAACTTACAACATTAGCTACATTCACAGACTTTTTGATGAAACGGATTACAAACAGAAACAAACTTTGATAATTTTTAAGAATTAACATACAGAATGTTTTTGATATTAATTACTTTTAATAAAATCAGATTAAATTATTAACACTTTTTTTTGGCACTACATATGTGTATGTATGTTTTTCAGGCATGTATTACGCAGTTTGTGTATGTCTCGTAGCATCAGCAACCAGCTTGTCTGTATTGGTTCTCAACCTTCATCATAAGGGTCACTATGGTAGAAGAGTTCCTCGTCTTGTTAGAGTACTGGTGTTAGAAATTATTGGTAAGCTCTTATACTGCACTGACCATCGGCAGGGAACGAGGAAAGGAAGGGTTAGTATCAGATAAAGACTCTGAAATCGGCTACGATATATGTTTTTACTTTTATACTTACTGTTAGGAAGAACAAAAATTAGGTCTACTAAAGATTTTTCAACAGGTAGAAAGTTCTTAAAAATCAATTTAAATAAAAGACGTATAATATGAAACTAATGAGAACTGCATATTGAAATAACAACATACATATATATATATATATATATATATATATATATATATATATATATATATATATATATATATATATATATTCACCACCAAATATATCTCCGTAACAGTGCTTCCACTTCAACCGACTCTTGCACAACAAAGTTACACAGCTCGCGGTAGAGAGCGCTACCGGTAGAGATGCCACTGTGTGCGGCCAGTGAAGCAAGCATTGATAGATACGAGGATTCGACGCGAGGTGTGTGTAACTTCGTTGTGCAAGAGTCGGTTGAAGTGGAAGCACTGTTACGGGGCAACGTGGGGTAGCGTCGCGCACCACCAAAACACCGTTTCTTGCCCGCCCCTATGCAACTGTGGACTATAGTACAATGTTAAATTCCACTCAGCTTTACGCACCAATGATTGATGTGGGACACCGTAGCTCAGTGGTAGAGTGATTACTTCTGATGGTTCGATCCCTTGTTTGATCCCCAGCTAAGTAAGTTCGTGGTGGACAACAACCTGATCGTGGATTTTCTCTGTTTCCTTCCACTATTCATTCCACCAATTATTTCATCATCATTCACTTGCCTTAGTCATTAATCTGCCTTTGCCTAAAGGGCATGATCGTGGGACGTTAAACTGAAAGATGTCATTTCATGTCATTTCCCAGCAATGATTAAGGCAATAGATTCTTGAATTATTACTTGCGAAGCGTTTATTCTAAATTTAATCATATTTACTACACTAATTAAATTCATATATTCATAGATGTTATGTTTTATATAGCCTATTTTCTAGCATATAAATGTAACTATTATTATATCAACATTATAACAAATAACATATTAATATTAAACTGTCCACATTATTTAAAGCAAAGTAAGGATAGTTCGCGCACAATTAAAATGAACTTACATGAAATAGACAACGTTGAAGCAATATTGTTAAGAAATACGCAGTGTGTAGTTGGGCACTTTGTGCATAATCCCAGTCTCGCAATCATTGTTGAGAGTGATTGTTCTCTTAGCCGTGGACGTTTTTCGAAACCCCTATTTTGCGCGATCTCTCCTACAGCGGTAGAGGAGATCATGTAAATGGGTAGGTGAGATCGCGCACAACGATAATAATGTAAAACATATTTTAGAAACATGGCATACCTGACAGCGCACATTTGCATGTTACTGTACGATACATTACTTAATATCGGTACTATGAAAGCATAAGTATAAACTGTGCTTCCAAAATAACAAAACAGTTTTGGAATAGTCAGTTACTTAACGGATAAAACCGCATTGAAAAAAAATGATTCAGATCAGTAGACAGAACACTATAACAGGGGGAGCGGAGATCACTTTTAAGGAACTGATTTGAGTTCACCCTTCATGTATAAGGGCTACATTCTAATAAATAACTGAAAATTTCAGGGGGTGAAGTTGGTCTCAGGGGGCTCAGTCCCCTTATCATCCTCTTATCTAGGAGCCTGATGTGTCTATGTAAAACAACTGTAGTTATTGCATACGTTGTCATTTCTCTCTCTTATATGTCGTTCATGAACAATACGTTACTTATCCCACATGCGCAATCTCTCCTTTTTATTGCGTTTAATGAATATCAGCGCCACCTCTACTACTTAATGATTCCACGTAATATCCTATACGGGTATGGAACAGGCCCGTATTCAGTTGGGTCCAGGGGTCCGCCCCCCCCTAAAATGTTCACGGTAGGCTTGCAAATGAACTATAATATGGTTGGGTCGGGCCCCCCTAACTTCAGCCGGCCCCCCTACAATTTTTGGGCTAGCTGCGGGCCTGGTATGGAATAACAAATTTCCATAGCCTGGGTGAAATTTCCCAGACTGGCGGTAAACTACGTACAATACCAGTTTCTACAATAAACTAACGTAAATACGCAACAACTTTTTGATTTTTTTGAAATCCAAACTTCCTATGGATTAATACCAAACGTTTGGGAAAATTTATGCACTTAGTTTGTACCATCAACCCAAAACAGTGGAACATATTTCTCAGCTAACTTCTATCGACACGTGAATTTAACTGACGTCTCTATTTGCAAAGTTGCCAATTTTTCATTCGTTACAACTCGTAACCCTTCTCACCTGGTCCACACACGATCTCCCCTGACTTTACCTTATGATGTCCGAATTTTTCAGTTTGAGAAACTGGCCAAATTACATATCAATAAGTATTGTACTTTCATTTTGGCTAATATAACGATGTAATTCGCATTATCATCTGACTCATACCCTATGCTACTTACACAAATTCAATATCATTATATATTCTTCGTTAAAACATGGGATACTATAACATTACTACACACCAACACCAATTTCGAACTATCAGCCGATCTACGTACAATGTTCAATTTACGTATAGCCTATTTAATATAAACTTTTCATTTTGCAAGTAAAGGAAGTTTAGAGTAATGATGGTTTCAGGAGGTAGCCTGGAGGAAATTCTTCCCGCCCTCCCCTTGGATTCACGAAATTCCCCCAACGGCTATATATCTTATCTTATTCAATGTAGATTCCCAGCATTTTCGTACTACTAATTTTTAACCCAAATATATTGTAATTCCTACCCTCTCGGAGATAATCTGAAATTATCACTGAGTTAGGGGATTATGGAATACCATTTTGCGTTTCACAAATAATTTGTTAAGTTTTCATGTGAAATAATTATATTTTATTCGTACGACAAATCTAATATGGTCTAATATACTAACTGAAACTTCACAAATTGCAGCCGTGGTGGCTCAGTGGTAGAGAGTTCATCTCTGATGCATAAGGTCCTTGGTTCGATCCGAGCTCACGCCAAATGAGCTTTATAGTGGACAAACACTGTGTCCCTGGGTTTTCCCGGGGTTCTTCCGTTTCCTCTCACTTTCTTCATTCCATCATTTCATTCACTTCTCATCATCACCGTCTTCTTTATCCTAGCCAGCATAACCGTGAGACGTAAAACTTAGATTTTATTTCATTTGAAATTTCACAAAGTCTCGGAAAACAAGTAATTACTAGTACAAACATGAAGAAAAATAAGAAGTGCATGCAATGGTGAGCAGAAGAAAGGGTCTTGTGTGGCTCATAACTTCCTATATTCAAAGAAATATACGCATAACAATATACTACTACTACTACTACTACTACTACTACTACTACTACTACTACTACTACTACTAATAATAATAATAATAATAATAATAATAATAATAATAATAATAATAATAATAATAGTTTATTTTTCTTTAATTTCTATTGTGTTAAAATTTTCTACATCGGGATGAGGGACGGCAATCGCCTTTTGGCCTACATGCATCAAAACTTTAAATCTGGCCCTGCTTCTAAATATAAATCAACGTGTAATAAACAAATATGTTACATGCAATCAGTACTTTAACCTAATAATTTAAAGCACATAAATTACAAGTAACATTAGTGTCACTGATAGAAATATGTTAGTTACTGCTCGGATAATTCAAACAAAAATAGATTCAATCTGCTAATTAATAGTGTATAAATTATTATTCTTAAGCGTCATAAAAGAGAAATTGCAGTCATCGAAAAATAAAACAAACAAATTCTGTTTCAACTTGTTTATACGTTTCATGAATTACATAAGTGAAGAAAAGGAGTGTTTGGATTTATTCAGATTGAAATATGTCCACTCATGTCCAAAATGATTGTCACGTATCTATAACTGTCTTCTTCTAAGAATATAATTTGATAATGATTTTGCAGGGTACTTTTAATACTGCCTACTATGTGTATAATCGGGAAATGTATATTTGTGGTAAATTTCATAGGAAAAGAATTATAAATACGAAAATTATAATGAGTAAAACAAAATGTTGCTAAATGAACAAGAAAATTTTATTTTCGTTTTATTGTTTTTCTTTACTGCTCTTTTGACATGAAATTTGCCACATACATGTCTTTGCCGATTATACGCATACTAACATTATAAGAAATACCGGGCGAATTCATTATCAAATTATATTCCTACAACAACATATTTGTAGACATGCGACAATAATTTTGGACATGAGTGTACATTCATTTCGGGTCTTAAACCGTTCAACGTAAGTACCAGGACTCCAGGACCAAATTCTAAACTTGAAATGAGATTTTCCAGGGAAGATTTCATTTTTTCCGTATCTCTAGAAATATGATTGTTTACTGAGGGGTGGAATTAAAATTTCCCATTTTCTCGAATATTGCTCTAATATTTTCGTTCATATTTCATAAATCAATGTTCCAACAACAACCTTACGGTATAGAGTAAATCATTTCTTATTCTTGTACTACTACTTAAAAAAAACAGAAGGCGTAGTTAACTGGTGGGGATGGGAAAATTTCGGATAACTTTCTCAAATATGAAATAGATGATTTTGTTAATGAACATATATAAAAATGAAAGTGACTATGTTTGTAACGTAATAACTCTTAAACCACGAGACCGATCTCGATCAAATTTTCAACATAGATGAGGTTCGAGATGGTTTTTATCATCTTACTTTGACGGTGCAATTTAGGGAAGGGGGAGAGAGAAATATATATAAAAATGATCAGAAAGGACCGATATTAGTATCGAATCTATTGTTTTTGGAGTCGCTGAGACTAAAAGTGACACTTCCGATGCTGTTTAAATTCAGCCCCGCAGCTTGGGAGAGGAGATAGATATATAAAAATGATCGAAAATGACCAATATTAGTGTCGAATCCATAGTTTTCGGGGTCGTTGAGACGACAGTGACACAGTTTAAGTCCAAATTCAGCCCCCATTAATACTCCTAATGGGAGGAGGGTGACGACATGTACAGATAATCGAAAATGACCGATATTAGTATCGAATTCATACCTTTTCACATCCCTAAGTTGATTTTTGACAGTTCTGATGCCCCGTACAAAGAACGTATTCTTCCCATGCAAAGAACGAGCATTCTTGTATTGTCTAGTATTTCAGAAATAATATATTTCATTAATAACTCTATAATGTGGATAAGTGTCATTTCACTTGAACAGACAATCAAACAGTAATTTGTTCTTGGGAGTTTTGTGTTTTATTACTCGAATTATTTTGTACTATCTTTCAAAACATTGTTCAAATAATTTAGTTCCTGTTTCCTAAATTATTGTCTTTCCATATTGTGTAGACCTAAGTCATTTTCCACACACAAAAGAAAACTCCGATTGGGATATTTAATCTTGAACAGTGAGTTTCTCTCCAAAATTTTCTCAAAATTATTGTGCAGTAGCAAATTTAAGATTTTTAACAATTTTTTTTTCGATTTTCTGCAAAACTACGCGTAAGAATGTATAATTAAGCATATAATTTTGTACAGCTCAATTAGATTTATTGATTGCTATATATTTTGTTCTTTTGGACAATTGTTAGGGACTTTGTTTTGTTAGTGTGTGTACGTCCGGGAAACAAAAATATCTCAAGATCTACTTGATGGATGAACATTACTTTTCGGCAGGATGCAAAGGGTCAAAAGTTAATTCGGCAGGATGTAAAGAGTCAAAAGTTAATTCGGCAGGATAAAAGGGTCAAAACTTAATTCGGCAGGATGTAAAGAGTCAAAAGTTAATTCGGCAGGATAAAAGGGTCAAAAGTTAATTCGGCAGGATGTAAAGGGTCAAAAGTTAATTCGGCAGGATGTAAAGAGTCAGAAGTTAATTCGGCAGGATGTAAAGGGTCAAAAGTTAATTCGGCAGGATGTAAATGATCAAAAGTTAATTTGGCAGGATATAAAGGGTCAAAACTTAATTCGGCAGGACGTAAAGGGTCAAAAGTTAATTCGGCAAGATGTAAAGGATCAAAAGTTAATTCGGCAGGATGTAAAGGGCCAAAAGTTAATTCGACAGGATATAAAGGGTCAAAGTTAACTCGACAGAATATAAAGAGTCAAAAGCTAAGAATCGAGTTTATGTTAAAAGATCCATCTATCGGAAGTGATAGAAATCAACCATTTCAAGAAGCGGTTTTCTGCATCGAATTAAGCGTATCTTTAGTGTTTTCGAAATGTAAGTGTGGAGAAGAGTAGAGAGAATTAGTGGGGTCGAGCGGAAAACGAATGACTGAGTGTCAGAAATGATGGGGGAGAAAAGAACAGTTTTAGATATTGTTGAGAAGAGGACGAGAAACTGGTTTGGACACTGACTAAGAAGGAACTGTAATATGAGAGACGTTCTAGAGGGTATGGTTGCAGGAAAGATTGGGAGAAGGGAAGGAGGCTACTTGATTTGATTTGATTTGATTTTTAATTGAGCGTCCTGTTCAGAATGATACGAGGACTTACAGCTTAAGTCCGAACCGCATGAGTTCCCGCCGGGAATCGAACCCAGGTCTCTCATGCCAAAGGCGTGTATGCTAACCGCTTAGTCACAAGGGAGCTCGTGATGGAGTCCATAATTGATGGACGGTATCAAAACAGAAAAATCATACGTGAAACGGAGATGTTAGCGGAACACCTTAGAGCATGGAAGCTTCTCAGTTGCGGCAAGTGACCTGCCAATAATACATTAAAATGGTAGGTTTATATATGGTGGTGGTCAAGAAAAGTTAATATGTTTGTGGACGTTTATATGTTTGTGGCAATCTTTTCGACAGTGAGTTCTCGGGAACCATAGGCTCTAGAAAGACGCCGTTTTCACTGATCGTTTGCAAATTTTGTTTAGATTGTTCAGTTCTGATTGAATATTAAAAACATTTTCGTTATTTCTTTATTACATTTTTAGGAGTACACCGGAAGTGTTGAAATTCTAAAAAATATAGATTCATATCCTACGACTTATACATTCCAACACCACATATTTGTATATATGGGTTGTATATCTTTCAGGCGTTTGTTTCATGGCCAGTTTATAATGGAAAATGAAGGATAACCATTTCTTCAGTCTAAGGTGAATCTTTATTGTTTGGAACGTTTCGCCCGATGATCACCATAATTAATTGTGTTCATTGACATGGCATAAATAATTGTGAATATAATATATTTGCTTATTACATACTGCATGCAACAAGAAAGAAAACACTGATCATACAAGAATTAGAAACTCCAACCGGAAGTAGGCTCAAATTTTGCAAACGGTGCGAGATATCGAAAAAATCTCTCCTTTATGGTATCCCTTGTCACCTTTATCAAGACGTCTTTGTTTTATGTCTGAAAAAGGACATGTACAGATGTTGCGCGGAATGACAAGGAGATTCATGTTAATATGTGATTGATGGACTGTGCAGAGGGTGCAGGTTCAGCTAGTACGTATAATAATGATGATGACAACAATATATTCTATTTCCACTTTAATTTATCTACTGAAACCGGAAGTAGTAGGTATTGTAATACCAGTCCCAGTATCAATATTAGTTGAAAAAATCATGCCTGGCGAACCAAACTCCATCACGTGGTGTACACGTGACATTGTTATTTGTTTTCTCGTTAAACACCAACAATATTGTAGAATTCTTAAAGCAAAACAAAATATTTCGCTACCTGCATAACTCTTTATTTTGTGGCAGTATCTCTGTAGCTTCTACTCGTGTTCGTATAACAGAAGACGAGGGGGTAAGTAGGGTACGAATGTGTTTGTATTAATTTTGCACTACAATTGAAAGCGAACCTCGAAAACCAACGAACACAATCAATAACCAGAACGTAAATCAAACAGATTGGAAAGTGACGGTCTGGTAACTCTGAAAATCAACATGAACGCAATGAACTCTGGGAAAACACTGTGTTTCAATTTACATTCATTTACTCATTTAAAAGAAACACACACACACACACACACACACATACATACATACAAAATAATTAGTTACAGAGTTGTTAATAGCAAATAGAGTTTTGGTTTTGTCTTTTGATGATAGATAAAATGGAAATAGCAGAGCATTGTAGATACGAATGAGGATTTTACTTCATCGAATACCATTGTAAAATTGTTAAAATCACTCGCCTTCAGGTCTAAATCTAAATACTGTATCGTGTGTAATGGCAGATTCCAATTGAGGTTCGCGACGAGTTCTGAAGAAGGATGCATCTTTCCTGTTGTATATATATATGTGTGTGTGTAGGGTGGTAGGTAATTCCACCGACAAACTTTGGGAGGCGATTCCTCATACAAAATGAAAGAAAGAAGCTCTAATAAACATGGGCCGAAAAATGCCTCCTTTCAGAGTTATGATCCATTGAAAATTCGAAAAATCATTTTTCAAAACTCCCTAACTTAGAAACTATAGGATCTAAACCAAGCGGTTTAAGGAATTACACAGGAACTGGTATACGCTCTATCTAAAAATCTATCGACTTTAGTTTCAGGCCACTGGTCCAAGCGCTACTTTTCCTGGAATACTCATTTTCACAAAGCTGTATACCACAGTTTTGTTCCTACAGATGATATGTTTGATATATGAACATTAACCGTTGTTTGAATTCCTTGAAATGTCTGCTTATATTTTTCAATAATACAAAATAGTTAACAGTAATCTATCTATTGTATTTCATATCTCCTAAATTATCCAACCGATCTCGATCAAATTTTCAACATAGACGAAGTTCGGGCATATGATGGTTTCTATCGTTTCATTTTGACGTTGCAACTTACAGGAGGGGGAAGGGGCAGATATTTAAAAATGATCGAAAACGATTGATATTAGTGTCGAATCCATAGCTTTCGGGGACACTGAGACGAACAAGTGACACTTCCGGTGCTGTTTAAATCCAAATTCAGTCATTAATGTCCAAAATGTAACGTATTTTCCCCCTTGCGTAGAATGGGTGTTCCTCTAGTGTAAAATAATATTCCTATGGTTTTTCCAAATCTAACAGAAAAATAAAGAATATAGCAGAAAATAGCATATTATTTGAAATAAAAATATCTCCACGATTTTGTAAAACTAGAACACCCACAACATCACGGCTCACTTGCTTGATTTATCATTAATAATAATATAAATTGGATAAAGGTTTTATGTTACATTTTTCAAAACGTTCAATTCTAACAGGTCATGCACGTTAGTCATGCTGTGTAACACACCATTGAATGAGTCCTTGTCCCAATGAGGAAATTTTGAAACGAGGAAGGATGTGTGTTAAGTCAATTTTCCCGAAATGTACAATTTGTTACATAGCACCTTTATCCTCTAACCGCTTCAATTATAATAGTGTTAGTTCTATAACTTTGGAGAAAGTAGTGACTCTGTGTAGTATTGAGAATTGTTACTACCGATGGAACGGTTGACTGGAACAACCGACCTCAAAACTGATTTTAACTCATTTTGAAGTTCTTCATGATTTTGAAATTCTAAAATTTCGCTACACACCAGTATGCCACGACACACTGGTTGGGAACGATCAATAAATGCTACACGATTGGCTAAAAACTAAATTAAAGGTTAAATGTATCATATGCAAAAGGGTGGCCATTTAATTCTAAAATCGGTCATGATACGGAATGCTTGGTCATCTATTTACTAACATCTTTGTCATCTCTGAAGTAGATCCCTTTGAAATGACACAGTTTGCTAGATATTTGTGTCACTGCCGGGAACACCTCTGAAACACTGCACATTATGTTTGTTGCTGCGAGCTCATCGAGTCAGTGCTCTTTTAAGGAATTTTGATTGTGGAAACAAACAAAGCTAACAGGGTATTAAGTCAGGGCGATAAGATAGTTATCCACGTTTGGAAGTATATTTCTGGACCAAAAACTCGCAATACTTTACACTTTTCAGAATCCTGTCACTCATTATCGGTCAAAAGCTCAACGTACATGTTATTTGTTGTGCTACTTTAAGACTTAGCAATCTGATTTGCTATCCAGTCGAGCGGGTTGAGATCTTTGTCAGGCACCAGGTCGACCTTAGCTTTATTTAAATAGGGTAGAATGCGAAGATAAACTCTGCTCTTACCAGAATCTAAACTGGACCGTCAGGTTGGAAACAATATGCTTTGAGGTCTGTACCACACCGCTGCTCAGCTCTTATCTTCGGCATGTAGAATTGCAGAAGGAGTATACCTAATTGTGTTGTCGAACGTACTATTTGTACGTCTTTCCATGCTAATCGTGTTTTCTTTCGCTATTATCATTTCACTTTTTTCCATAATTTTCATTCTAGTGAATTTCTGATTACAAGGCAAGAATGTAAACAATTCCTTTCAGGTTGAACTTGGCAGCCCTTACAAGTTGGACCTCAATGTAAGCAATGCCTTATAGGTTGAACTTCACAGCCTTGTAAGTATTTATTGTTTATTTCATTCAGATTGCTCGTCGTATCCTTTAATTATCTTTCAGTTTACAGGTTCGAATATTCAGTTTACAGTTTACAGTTTATTCGAATATTTTGTTTCATGCTCTTATTGTGAAAGAAATATGAAATACTCGTATACTGTTTTCTAATTCAACCTTAATATTTATTGTAGATCGAAGATGCAATGTTTCGTCCAAGTCCTAGAATGCGACTGCCTCAAACACAAGCACAGAATGATCATCAGAACATCATGAGATCAAGGTTTGGCTCTCAGTATCTAGAACAGCAACAGTCAAGTAACAAAGAAGCAGGAAATTATCCTAATGTTGAGAATAGTAAGTCTATTAATTAAAAGTATACTTACTGTAATCAAGCATTGAATTATTCACCATTATCACAAATACAGTGAAAACAAACATTTGTACTTGTGTAAATTATAAGAAATAAGGAAAAATGCAATGTGGATATAAATTATGTCTTGCAGCTTGAACTTGACAATCATTATAGGATGAATGTGGATATACAGTAAATAATACCTCATATTAAGGTGAACTTGCCAGGACTTATAAGTTGAACGCAGATGTAAATAATGCTTGTGTAAATTATAAAAAATAAGAAAAAACTGAAATGTGGATGTAAACAATGTTTTGCAGATTTAACTTAACAATTTGTATAGGTTGAATGTAAATATAAATAATACCTCGTTTTAAGTTGAACTTCCCAGGACTTATAGGTTGAACGCAGATGTAAATAATGCTTGTGTAAATTATAAAAAATAAGAAAAAACTGAAATGTGGATGTAAACAATGTTTTGCAGATTTAACTTAACAATTTGTATAGGTTGAATGTAAATATAAATAATACCTCGTTTTAAGTTGAACTTCCCAGGACTTATAAGTTGAACGCAGATGTAAATAATGCTTGTGTAAATTATAAAAAATAAGAAAAAACTGAAATGTGGATGTAAACAATGTTTTGCAGATTTAACTTAACAATTTGTGAAGGTTGAATGTAAATATAAATAATACCTCGTTTTAAGTTGAACTTCCCAGGACTTATAGGTTGAACGTGGATGTAAATAATGCTTGTGTAAATTATAAAAAATAAGAAAAAACTGAAATGTGGATGTAAACAATGTTTTGCAGATTTAACTTAACAATTTGTGAAGGTTGAATGTAAATATAAATAATACCTCGTTTTAAGTTGAACTTCCCAGGACTTATAGGTTGAACGTGGATGTAAATAATGCTTGTGTAAATTATAAAAAATAAGAAAAAACTGAAATGTGGATGTAAACAATGTTTTGCATATTTAACTTAACAATTTGTGAAGGTTGAATGTAAATATAAATAATACCTCGTTTTAAGTTAAACTTCCCAGGACTTATAGGTTGAACGTGGATGTAAATAATGCTTGTGTAAATTATAAAAAATAAGAAAAAACTGAAATGTGGATGTAAACAATGTTTTGCAGATTTAACTTAACAATTTGTGAAGGTTGAATGTAAATATAAATAATACCTCGTTTTAAGTTGAACTTCCCAGGACTTATAGGTTGAACGCAGATGTAAATAATGCTTGTGTAAATTATAAAAAATAAGAAAAAACTGAAATGTGGATGTAAACAATGTTTTGCAGATTTAACTTAACAATTTGTATAGGTTGAATGTAAATATAAATAATACCTCGTTTTAAGTTGAACTTCCCAGGACTTATAGGTTGAACGCAGATGTAAATAATGCTTGTGTAAATTATAAAAAATAAGAAAAAACTGAAATGTGGATGTAAACAATGTTTTGCAGATTTAACTTAACAATTTGTATAGGTTGAATGTAAATATAAATAATACCTCGTTTTAAGTTGAACTTCCCAGGACTTATAAGTTGAACGCAGATGTAAATAATGCTTGTGTAAATTATAAAAAATAAGAAAAAACTGAAATGTGGATGTAAACAATGTTTTGCAGATTTAACTTAACAATTTGTGAAGGTTGAATGTAAATATAAATAATACCTCGTTTTAAGTTGAACTTCCCAGGACTTATAGGTTGAACGTGGATGTAAATAATGCTTGTGTAAATTATAAAAAATAAGAAAAAACTGAAATGTGGATGTAAACAATGTTTTGCAGATTTAACTTAACAATTTGTGAAGGTTGAATGTAAATATAAATAATACCTCGTTTTAAGTTGAACTTCCCAGGACTTATAGGTTGAACGTGGATGTAAATAATGCTTGTGTAAATTATAAAAAATAAGAAAAAACTGAAATGTGGATGTAAACAATGTTTTGCAGATTTAACTTAACAATTTGTATAGGTTGAATGTAAATATAAATAATACCTCGTTTTAAGTTGAACTTCCCAGGACTTATAGGTTGAACGCAGATGTAAATAATGCTTGTGTAAATTATAAAAAATAAGAAAAAACTGAAATGTGGATGTAAACAATGTTTTGCAGATTTAACTTAACAATTTGTGAAGGTTGAATGTAAATATAAATAATACCTCGTTTTAAGTTGAACTTCCCAGGACTTATAGGTTGAACGTGGATGTAAATAATGCTTGTGTAAATTATAAAAAATAAGAAAAAACTGAAATGTGGATGTAAACAATGTTTTGCAGATTTAACTTAACAATTTGTATAGGTTGAATGTAAATATAAATAATACCTCGTTTTAAGTTGAACTTCCCAGGACTTATAGGTTGAACGTGGATGTAAATAATGCTTGTGTAAATTATAAAAAATAAGAAAAAACTGAAATGTGGATGTAAACAATGTTTTGCAGATTTAACTTAACAATTTGTATAGGTTGAATGTAAATATAAATAATACCTCGTTTTAAGTTGAACTTCCCAGGACTTATAAGTTGAACGCAGATGTAAATAATGCTTGTGTAAATTATAAAAAATAAGAAAAAACTGAAATGTGGATGTAAACAATGTTTTGCAGATTTAACTTAACAATTTGTGAAGATTGAATGTAAATATAAATAATACCTCGTTTTAAGTTGAACTTCCCAGGACTTATAGGTTGAACGTGGATGTAAATAATGCTTGTGTAAATTATAAAAAATAAGAAAAAACTGAAATGTGGATGTAAACAATGTTTTGCAGATTTAACTTAACAATTTGTGAAGGTTGAATGTAAATATAAATAATACCTCGTTTTAAGTTGAACTTCCCAGGACTTATAGGTTGAACGTGGATGTAAATAATGCTTGTGTAAATTATAAAAAATAAGAAAAAACTGAAATGTGGATGTAAACAATGTTTTGCAGATTTAACTTAACAATTTGTATTTAGGTTGAATGTAAATATAAATAATACCTCGTTTTAAGTTGAACTTCCCAGGACTTATAGGTTGAACGTGGATGTAAATAATGCTTGTGTAAATTATAAAAAATAAGAAAAAACTGAAATGTGGATGTAAACAATGTTTTGCAGATTTAACTTAACAATTTGTAAGGTTGAATGTAAATATAAATAATACCTCGTTTTAAGTTGAACTTCCCAGGACTTATAGGTTGAACGCAGATGTAAATAATGCTTGTGTAAATTATAAAAAATAAGAAAAAACTGAAATGTGGATGTAAACAATGTTTTGCAGATTTAACTTAACAATTTGTATAGGTTGAATGTAAATATAAATAATACCTCGTTTTAAGTTGAACTTCCCAGGACTTATAGGTTGAACGTGGATGTAAATAATGCTTGTGTAAATTATAAAAAATAAGAAAAAACTGAAATGTGGATGTAAACAATGTTTTGCAGATTTAACTTAACAATTTGTATAGGTTGAATGTAAATATAAATAATACCTCGTTTTAAGTTGAACTTCCCAGGACTTATAAGTTGAACGTGGATGTAAATAATGCTTGTGTAAATTATAAAAAATAAGAAAAAACTGAAATGTGGATGTAAACAATGTTTTGCAGATTTAACTTAACAATTTGTGAAGATTGAATGTAAATATAAATAATACCTCGTTTTAAGTTGAACTTCCCAGGACTTATAGGTTGAACGTGGATGTAAATAATGCTTGTGTAAATTATAAAAAATAAGAAAAAACTGAAATGTGGATGTAAACAATGTTTTGCAGATTTAACTTAACAATTTGTGAAGGTTGAATGTAAATATAAATAATACCTCGTTTTAAGTTGAACTTCCCAGGACTTATAGGTTGAACGTGGATGTAAATAATGCTTGTGTAAATTATAAAAAATAAGAAAAAACTGAAATGTGGATGTAAACAATGTTTTGCAGATTTAACTTAACAATTTGTGAAGGTTGAATGTAAATATAAATAATACCTCGTTTTAAGTTGAACTTCCCAGGACTTATAGGTTGAACGCAGATGTAAATAATGCTTGTGTAAATTATAAAAAATAAGAAAAAACTGAAATGTGGATGTAAACAATGTTTTGCAGATTTAACTTAACAATTTGTGAAGGTTGAATGTAAATATAAATAATACCTCGTTTTAAGTTGAACTTCCCAGGACTTATAGGTTGAACGTGGATGTAAATAATGCTTGTGTAAATTATAAAAAATAAGAAAAAACTGAAATGTGGATGTAAACAATGTTTTGCAGATTTAACTTAACAATTTGTATAGGTTGAATGTAAACATAAATAATACCTCGTTTTAAGTTGAACTTCCCAGGACTTATAGGTTGAACGTGGATGTAAATAATGCTTGTGTAAATTATAAAAAATAAGAAAAAACTGAAATGTGGATGTAAACAATGTTTTGCAGATTTAACTTACAATTTGTATAGGTTGAATGTAAACATAAATAATACCTCGTTTTAAGTTGAACTTCCCAGGACTTATAGGTTGAACGTGGATGTAAATAATGCTTGTGTAAATTATAAAAAATAAGAAAAAACTGAAATGTGGATGTAAACAATGTTTTGCAGATTTAACTTAACAATTTGTGAAGGTTGAATGTAAATATAAATAATACCTCGTTTTAAGTTGAACTTCCCAGGACTTATAGGTTGAACGTGGATGTAAATAATGCTTGTGTAAATTATAAAAAATAAGAAAAAACTGAAATGTGGATGTAAACAATGTTTTGCAGATTTAACTTAACAATTTGTGAAGGTTGAATGTAAATATAAATAATACCTCGTTTTAAGTTGAACTTCCCAGGACTTATAGGTTGAACGTGGATGTAAATAATGCTTGTGTAAATTATAAAAAATAAGAAAAAACTGAAATGTGGATGTAAACAATGTTTTGCAGATTTAACTTAACAATTTGTGAAGGTTGAATGTAAATATAAATAATACCTCGTTTTAAGTTGAACTTCCCAGGACTTATAGGTTGAACGCAGATGTAAATAATGCTTGTGTAAATTATAAAAAATAAGAAAAAACTGAAATGTGGATGTAAACAATGTTTTGCAGATTTAACTTAACAATTTGTATAGGTTGAATGTAAATATAAATAATACCTCGTTTTAAGTTGAACTTCCCAGGACTTATAAGTTGAACGCAGATGTAAATAATGCTTGTGTAAATTATAAAAAATAAGAAAAAACTGAAATGTGGATGTAAACAATGTTTTGCATATTTAACTTAACAATTTGTGAAGGTTGAATGTAAATATAAATAATACCTCGTTTTAAGTTGAACTTCCCAGGACTTATAGGTTGAACGTGGATGTAAATAATGCTTGTGTAAATTATAAAAAATAAGAAAAAACTGAAATGTGGATGTAAACAATGTTTTGCAGATTTAACTTAACAATTTGTGAAGGTTGAATGTAAATATAAATAATACCTCGTTTTAAGTTGAACTTCCCAGGACTTATAGGTTGAACGTGGATGTAAATAATGCTTGTGTAAATTATAAAAAATAAGAAAAAACTGAAATGTGGATGTAAACAATGTTTTGCAGATTTAACTTAACAATTTGTGAAGGTTGAATGTAAATATAAATAATACCTCGTTTTAAGTTGAACTTCCCAGGACTTATAGGTTGAACGTGGATGTAAATAATGCTTGTGTAAATTATAAAAAATAAGAAAAAACTGAAATGTGGATGTAAACAATGTTTTGCAGATTTAACTTAACAATTTGTGAAGGTTGAATGTAAATATAAATAATACCTCGTTTTAAGTTGAACTTCCCAGGACTTATAGGTTGAACGCAGATGTAAATAATGCTTGTGTAAATTATAAAAAATAAGAAAAAACTGAAATGTGGATGTAAACAATGTTTTGCCGATTTAACTTAACAATTTGTGAAGGTTGAATGTAAATATAAATAATACCTCGTTTTAAGTTGAACTTCGCAGGACTTATAGGTTGAACGTGGATGTAAATAATGCTTTATAAGTAAGACATGGCAGCAAATAAAGCTGTTGATATGAGAGTCATCAAACAAGAAGTTGACGAAAGCAATTAAATTTTATGCTATCTGTTGTTTACTATGGAATAATGAGAATATGCTACAGTTATCAATGCCAATTATTACATCAATATTCTTAAATTGTTGCTGCAAAAGATCAGGAGCAAAAGGCGGGTCTTCCAACATAAGATGTTATTGTTTTTCGTGATACAAGGATTATAAATCTTTCAATATTATGAGTCTATTACAATACAATGAAAGCCAATTAACATTCAAAGTATAGCCCTCGCGTTGGACTGTCTACTCCACCTTTTTGTCAGTTTCTTGAGTCCACGTTATTACCATGTATTGCACTTAGAAACAAAGACGTTAGTCATTGTTGTTTTTATCTCCTGCTAGTAGGTGAAGCATTGCGATTTGAAGTGCTTCATCGACCAAAACAGGGTCGATGCCGACTATTCCGAAATGGCAAAATCAGAACTAAATGTCGGGTTTGGCATCAGCTTGATACCATCAAATGGCTCACTACCAATGCAACTTATTTTTGATACAGCCCAATATTCCTCAATCCCAAATATTCGGAATAAAGACTAATGTTGACGGCATAACCATTATGAACGAACTCGAAATGAATTACTTCCTCATAGTTTCACCACACATAGAGACGTGGCTTTATGCTCGAAACGATGCTGTTTGGTTACCGATTCTGGAAGTTAGCTCATCACTGTTTTTGCGCATTCGAATCTCGACAAACATCAACTGTTCGTAGGTTTTCCAGAGCAGTAAGTACACTGAGCATCATCGTGTGCCCTTTCTACAGAATCAGTTTCATCACAGTGTCTTCTTTGTGGTGAGTTGAATATGGAACATCTCGCTCTTTGGATGTAGAGAAACGTTTGCCCTTCAAAGGTTGATTTGCAGTCTTAAGACTTGCCTTCAGATTGTTCCTGAAAGATATCAGTGTTGCAGACGATTTGGGTCTACTTTAAGTTGAGCTTGCCACAAGTATTCCACTGTACTCATCCTTCGTCATAATGGTATTTGCACCTATTTCATTTTCAACTGATTGGAAGAATCCACATCAAATATTAATCATTTTATTATGTCATATTTTCCTTGCTCACAACAATAAATATTACGTACACTTATGCACAAGAAATTACATTACACAGGGGAAATATAAATACCTTCAAAAGTTTACTATTTTTTTACAAATTAGATTTTCTTCTCGCAATGTCACAATTACGGAAGCAACAGGATAAAACTTTCATGGCAGTCTTCAATGCCCTTGGCGCTGTAATACAGGACACTCCAGCTAGACGTTAGCCAGCACAAGTGCTGAAAAACCGGTATTCCACATTACCCGAGATATTTCACAATACCCGAAATTCCTCTACCTAAACAGTGGTTCCCAACCGGTGTGTCGCGACACACTAGTATGTAACACAGTCGCGAAATTTTAAAGCTTAAATATCATGAAACATTTAATAAATAAGTTAAAATAAATTTTGAAATAGGCTACACCAGTCAACGCTTCCAGTGGCAGCAACAGTGCTCGGTACTACATAGAGTCACTACTTTATAGAATCTTACACTACTATAATTATATTATTTTAAATTTATGACGTCATAGGCCTTCAGTAAAGTGTGTCGTGAGTCAAAAAAGATTGAAAACCACTGACCTATACCATAGGCCGAATGCATTACGTCAAAAACATACAAGTTTCTCAAGTCTGTTTCCTCCCATCTTGGATCTTTTACAATTGAATTCAGTCTACTGTTATTTTGGTACTACATATTTCACACGGTAATAGAAATGTTCTATAGAAATACATGTCATAGTGAGATGGTGTGCAATTTGTAAAAGGCTTTACAAAGACAGTGTTAAGATTCTCTGAGAAAATTTAACATTTGTTGCTAATTGGTAGTCTGTTTCTCACTGCACCTTTCTCGAATAAGAGAGCCTGCCAGCAAGTTTTATAATTGTACTTCAGAACAATCACCATGTATACGTTTCACACAGTAATAGGAATGTTCTATACGAATACGTCATAAAGAGATAGTGTGCAATTTGTAAAAGGCTTTACAAAGACAATGTTAAGATTCTCTGAGAAAATTTAACATTTGTTGCTAATTGGTAGTCTGTTTCTCACTGCACCTTTCTTGAATAAGAGAGCCTGCCAGCAAGTTTTATAATTGTACTTCAGAACAATCATCATGTATACGTTTCACACAGTAATAGGAATGTTCTATAGGAATACGTCGTAAAGAGATAGTGTGCAATTTGTAAAAGGCTTTACAAAGACAGTGTTAAGATTCTCTGAGAAAATTTAACATTTGTTGCTAATTGGTAGTCTGTTTCTCACTGCACCTTTCTCGAATAAGAGAGCCTGCCAGCAAGTTTTATAATTGTACTTCAGAACAATCATCATGTATACGTTTCACACAGTAATAGGAATGTTCTATAGGAATACGTCGTAAAGAGATAGTGTGCAATTTGTAAAAGGCTTTACAAAGACAGTGTTAAGATTCTCTGAGAAAATTTAACATTTGTTGCTAATTGGTAGTCTGTTTCTCACTGCACCTTTCTCGAATAAGAGAGCCTGCCAGCAAGTTTTATAATTGTACTTCAGAACAATCACCATGAAGAAGAATTGATTAAATTAATTACTTTTCTTCTCTCTGCTTCTTTTGCGAAAGACAATTCAATGTAATTAATCAATTTGTAGTTCAAAGAAAAATGAAAAATCACGTTGGAAATTATAAAAGAAATACAAATTTTCCCAGTTTGTAGCAAATATAAGATGTTTCAAAACAACATCGACAACGTTTTGGAAGTTATTTCTGACACCAAGACAAAATGAAAAGTATAGACCAACCGGGGTGTACAAATGCTTCCTTTCAGAGTTATATGCTATTGAAAACATGAAAAAATGAAGTTAAAGGTTCGTAGCTCCGATACTATGGTATCTAACGTAGTCAAGTCAAGACTTCACTTAGGAACTAATAAGTGCGATATCCAAATATCCATGTTTCAGAATCCTGCGGTACTCACGTAACAATGTTTATAGATAGAGTTTGGCTACGGGCTTATAATTTGAAGTACTCATGAACAACCTGTATAAAAACTGTTGCGGAAGTACAGCAGGATTCTGAAAGATCGATATTTGGATATCGCACATACTACTTCCTTAATAAAGTCCTGACCCGACTAGGTAGGTACAAATAGTATTGGAGCTATGGACCCTTAAAGTTCATTTTTTCATGGTTTCGGCAGCCTATAACCTCAAAAGGAAGTATTTGTGCTCCCAAGTTGGTCTATACTTTTCGCCTTATCTTGATGTCAGAAATCACCTCCCAAACATTGTCGGAGTTGTTTTGAAATACCCTGTATAAGATGAAGTGTTGTGAATTTAATCATTGTGAAGTTAACAAGCCACATCGTCCCGTGTACACCACATAAAGAGGTTTGTTTTGTATGGCATGATATTTTCTCAGTATTGAAAGGGTCAAATGAGAAGAAGGTAATTATTCTTAGGACGATAAATCGATTCCAAAATAACGTCATTTTCCTATTTCTTATCGATTTTGCCCTACGTAGATCGATGTTCGAACTTGAAGTTGTAATGGGTTTCTATCATTTCCGGTTTTAGTATAGAGTTAAAGGTGGAGATGAAGTGTTACCATTTCCGTTCTATAGTGATCAACGTTAAAACTGGAAATGGTTTAATTCTACCATTTCCAGTGAATGAATTACTTCCATTACTGAACTCGAATTCATACTTTTAACCCTCTTTCGGGACCAAAATTGATGGTGATCCAAGAATAATTTTTTGACATACTTTGTTTCACGAACGAACGGAATTCCTCGCCATTCATCTAGTCGAGTCTGCAAATTTTTTTGGATAGCCCGGGGTCAAGGACCTAGGGGTCTGGCCTGGAATCAATGATATAGAGGAACCTAGGACCACCACATCTAAACTTTGGCAGGGGTACCTTGGCCCACCTTTTAAGTTTTGCATAGCATCACCCTCTCAAATTTTGGAAAATGTCAAAACTAAAAATTTAGTATAGTAGTGCTCTGCCATTTTGGGGGTTCATCTCGTTCCTGCTTTAAAAATTGTCAAAAATGTAAATTTGAAAGATATTCAGCCTATTTTATCCTCTCTGATGAGGGTTTATTACCGTATGTGATTATATGGGTGATTACAGAGGTTCATTCTCTTTTTTCATAAGATGTGGGTAAATTGATGAGTCTCTTAAATTTTGAGGTGGGTATATACGACCACCCTTAAATTTAGGAATTGTCAAAAAATAAAATTTGACACATTTTAGGAATTAAATGTATAGCACTGTAGGTTTGGATACACTTTCATGGGCATAAAATAGTAAAAAATTCAAAATTTGGAGAATTTGACCTAATTTATTTCCTTTGATTGTGGTTTATCACGTTATTACATTGAGGTACTCCTCTAAATTTTTTGGAAGGAATGCATTGGCCAAACCCTTAAATTTTGCAATTACCAAAAAATAAAGATCGATAAATGTTCTCTAGGACCTGAATATATACCACTCTAAATTTGGATTTTCCTGTTTACCCCCTTTTGTAGATGAAAAATTGTCAAATATTAGCGTGGCCACGTGTTTGCCACGTGGTCAGTTATGGACCTAATTTATCTTCTTTGGAGAGCCTTTAACACTTTGCGTAGTTGCATGGTTAAATACCGGGTTCATTCCATTTCATAAGACATGGACACATTGATAGTCCCCTTGGCCTACCCCTCAAATTTGGAAATTGTCAAAAAAATGATAAAGTTTCTCTAGGATCCAAATATACGTTTCTGTAAATTTGATTAGCATTACTTATCTCCTGCTATGGGTAAAAAATTAACAAAAATATAAATGTAAGCAACACGTCGTACCACGTGATAGGTTATTGATCAAATTTTTCTTCGATGAGGTTTTATCACGTTATGTTATTCTATTGTTGAATATAAGGGTCTATTATCTTTTATGGAATGGGTATATTGATGCTTCCTTCTTAAAATTTGAGAGGGTACACAGGACTACTCCTTAAATTTAGAAATTGTAAAAAATAAATTTAGATAAATGTTTTCTGGGACACGAATTTATAATTCTGTAAATTTAATTGGTTCTGTTTAGTCCTTTTGTGAAAAAAATATTACCAAAGATTAGAACTAACATGTTATATGATTATATAGTAGAGTAAACGGGTCTATTATCTTTTGTAGGATATACTGTAGGCACATTGATGCACTCCTCCTAATTTTGTGAGGGGTACATTGGCCCACCTTTAAATTTAGGAATTGTGAAAAAGGAAAATTTTGTAAATATTTTCTAAGACTTACATATATATTTCTGTAAATTTGAATGGTCCAGCTTATATATTTCTTTGGTTAAAAAATGTCAAAAATTCAAAATTTGGAGGTTTTTAAAATCTATTATATCATCTTTGATGAGACTGTAGTGTATTATGTGTTTATATAGATAAGTACAGGGGCCAATTCTGTTTCATGAGTCATGGGTACAATGATTTTCCGTTTCAAAATTTGAGGGGCATGCCTACCTCTTAAATATGGGAATTGTCAGAAAATAAAATTTGGTAAATATTCTCTAGAACTCGAATATATAATATTACACATTCGGGTGGTTGTGCTTATCCCCTTCTATGAGTAAAAAATTGGCAAAATACTCATACTACATCGTGATCGGTTATTAACTTAATTATCTTCTTACATGAGGCTTTACTACAACTTACTACAAGAAAAATTTTCTTTTATATGATAGCGGTACATTGATGTTCTCCTTTTAAAATTTTGGAAGAGTACATTGACTCACCTCTTAAATTTGGGAATTTCAAAAATATATATTAGCAAATATTCTCTACGACTTGACTATATACTTCTCTAAATTTGATTGTTGCTGCTTATCACCTTTTATTGGTATTAAATTGTCAAAAGTAACACTATTTTTTGGCGGGAAAAATAAATTAGCATAATAACTTTGAATGTTGTGCTTAACCTTCACTAATATAGATTGTATCCAAGGGCGCCGATCCTAGGGGGCCAAGGCCCCCCAAAAGCTTATGTGGGCCCCGCATTGTATTTATGAAAATACAATATTTGGCATAATTTGAATGCAATTTGTCTTAAAATCCTCATATATATGCCTTCAGCATCTGAATGGGCTCCCACAAATTTACAGAGAAATCTGCGCCCTTGATTGCATCGTATAACAATACGGCCGAATTCAAGGTCCCATTGTCCTCATTGAACATGAGTACCTTGAGGCCAGTGGAAGTACACATGACCAAGCCTTAAATTTTGGGATTGTCCAGAAAAAAAAATCGTGATTGTTCTCTAGAACTCGGAAAAATTTTCTTTGTACAATCTGATTGACTAACAACTTTCAAATCATTTTTTTTAAAGTTTTTGAAAAGCTTTGTGTAAAATTTTTGGTTTCAAAATTTTTGAACCTCAATGTCATGTCTTAGTCTAAGGTCACGGCCTAAGGGTAGTAGAAATCATAGTCATAATGGAATAGGGTCATTGGTGAAAAAAAAATCACTTGGAACCTAATAGTTAATTATTAATATCTTTTGATATGTAGGCTAACAACAGTTTCACATTTTGAACTCGACTTAAAAGCATATAGGAGTATATATATATATATATATATATATATATATATATATATATATATATATATATATATATATAAAGTTCTCCAGAGCAATATTTCTTCACTTATTGGGGTAAACGTCTTGGTGTCAACCCTGTATCAAAATCATGGGCAATGATTGGAACACTGTATAAGTTATTTTTTGAAAATCCTATTAGACTGATAGAAAAAGTTTCTATGTACGGATCTTGTTATAGGAATTACGGCTTTTACTGTTACTAACGATTCAATCGAAGATCAAATAGAATTAAATAATCCAACGTTAGTAATTATCATTTATTTAATTATTATTTCAGCGCGACTCATTGCAGAGCTGCATCGAATGTGGGAAATGGTCACTGATGTCGCTACTCGTTTGGATAATCTGTGGCGCCACTTAGAGGAGAGAGACATCAAGCGGCAGGAAAAGGAAGCTCATGAATTTCTTGTGAACGAATGGAAGATGGTGTCCCGAGTGTGCGATCGTTTCTTATTCATCATTTTTGGTCTTTTAACAGTTATTTTTACTTGCTATATTATCTTGTCCTCACCATATTATCCATAAATATTTGTATCTCTGTCAGAAGTAAAAACGCAGATGGGCAGGAATGGCAAGAGGCAGATTTTAGGACGCAGGTTGTGCCCATAAAATTTATTAGGAGAAAGGAAGTTTTTTTTTTTTTTTTTTTTTTTTTTTTTTTTTTTTTGAAAATAGCATAATCGAAGTTTGATTATACCATAATCATGCTCTTAAGAATGGTAAATTAAATCAAATTGGTCTACAAATCAAGTTACTTTGATTATGCCACAATCAACTATGATTGACTGGACTTTTTTTTTTTTTTTAAATAAGCAAGTGAGAATGGCAAATTTGGGGAGAATTGCACACAAGTTTATGGAGAAATGGAAACTATTGGGTACGGGTATAGTGTTATGTTGTATCTCTGTAAAACCTTATGAAAGGAGACCATACTCCACGCTGCAAGGGTCGTACATTTTAGGGAGCCCCTCAAGTTATGGAACACGCATGGAGTACTTATACAAAAAGCAATTTTTTTTACAATAGAGTATAATGTGGAAAGATTAAAAACTTGCTTATGATTGTTATTATTGGGTAAAACTGATAAAATGTTCCCTATTTGTTCTTCATTCATTTATATTTCTATATTTATTACTACAGAAAAAAAAAGTAAAACAATTTTGGAACAAAATATTCACATACAGGGTGAACAATTTATCTTGATCATTCGCTATAACGAATAAACCAAAAGAGAGAGAAAATCGAAACTTTGCACGAAGCAACTATAACAAGTGGATATCTTTACATGTATTAAACAGAAAGATCCAACAGTGTTACCAACCCAATATATTTCTTTTTTCAAATGGCACTGCGTCAAATTATTACATATTTCAAATCACATGTCAAACGGAAACTTAAAATACCACTTTCATTATTCACTGTTGCATACTAAGGATGTTATAGTATCACAAACATCCAAAGTTCGGAAGCCTCTAACGCACATACAGCACAATGGAGATGCGCAAGATAATGCACAGGGATTGGATAACATGGTCATGGTATAACGTTTTTCGAATGAAAAGGAACGAACTTACCAGGGCTTGAAAATTATATTTTTTTGAAAGCCTTTATTTCCAAAAAATGCTGGATAAGTATCATATCTAGTCACTTATATGGTTTTTAATGGATGTGTTAATTATTTTGCCGTTTACAGCACCTCGATACCTCAAGCTGTTCCGGAGGTACGATAAACATTGCTGAAGTTTGCAACACTGCTTAAATCGTGTAATTGCTAGAACTTGTAATTATAGCTACTAAAAGCCATTGGTGTAATGTTAAAAGGAAAAGGAAGACAACAATAATTTTTAATATTTTCTACAATACGCTATTTTCAGCAGTCTTATGAACATTATGAATGTTTATTGTAACTACGGAACGGTTTGAGATATCGAAGTACTGTAAACGGCACAATAATTAACACATCCATTACAAACCATACAAGTAACTAGATATGATACTTATCCAGCACTTTTTCGAAATAAAGGCTTTCAAAAAAATTTAATTTTCAAGCCCTGGTAACTTCGTTCCTATTCATTCGAAACAAGTCATACTATGACCATGGTATCCAACACTAAAATACTCTCGATGTGCTGTATCTCCGTTGTGCTGTATGTACGTTAGAGGCTTCCGAGCTTTGGATGTTTCTGATACTATAACATCCTTAGTATGCAACAGTGAATAATGAAAGTGGTATTTTAAGTTTTCGCTTGACATGTTGATTTGAAATATGTAATAACCTGACGTAGTGCTATTTGTAAAAATATTAGTTTATATTGGGTTGGCAACATTGTCTGCTGCTATTTCTGTTTAATACATACAAAGATGTCCATCTCCTTATAGTTGCTTCGTGCAAAATTTCGCTTTTATCTCTCTTTTGGTTTGTTCTTTACGAGTGGATGATCAAGATAAATTCTCCACCCTGTATTGGTATTTTTTTAAAGTCCCACAATTAAGCACCAAGGCTAAAGGAGAGGATGTTGATGAGACGGATGATAACAGTAGAATGAAGTAAGTGGGAGGAAACGGAGAATGCAGAGAAATTTCACTTGGTGAGGACTGGAATCGATCCAGGAGCTCCACATACACACCAGAACTGAACGCTCTTTTATATTGAGCCACCGAAACTCTATTCAAATATGTTCCCACATAGCACACTACGTCCCTGGGATGTCCCATTTTGATCCCAATCATCCCATTCGGTTCCCGGGATTATCGGGACAATGAGAAGACATCCCATGGACGTCCTGCATGAGACGTAATGAATGATTCCCATGTAGGATGTCCACGGGACGTTCCAGATGGGACAGGAGGTCCGAGGGAAAACCAATAGCCATCCCTTCGTGGTCCCGTTGAATATCCCGTATCCCGGGATATTAGCAGACATCTGGATCTCCCGCGGAAATCCTGTGGATGTCCCGGGAGCACATTCGAATAATCCCGGGATGTCCCGTCGTCCGTTGCGAGCTCAGTCTCGGACATCCCGTGGACGTACTTTTGCTATGTGGGTTCGGCAGCTAAGTACCACAAAAGTGCCGCAGCTCCCTCGTAGCTATATAGCTAGTATACAGATAGTGATTCGGATTCCACGTTAAACATAAGTCCACGTCTCATATAGTCTTGGTGCTGAAAGGGACGTTAAATTTTAATGCAATACAATACAACAACAAATTTCAACATATAATCTTTGCTTGTAATATCTTCACAATTTTACTTCTAGATGTCAAGCAAATAATGTTTTCTTTAAGGTGCGAGCCATACAACCACCTATGGAAAGTACGTATTTGTGAGACATGCTTAAAATACAAGCTAGACTCAGGCATTAATAAAGTACCCCGAGATTAGGATTAGGATTAGGATCCTAACTCAGGGTTAGGATTAAAAGTAGCTTATTCATCACTTGTCCAGAAATTCTTTTGTTTTTAGTAAATACGTAAATTTCTTATCAACGAACTTAAAAAGTCCATTACTGAATTCTCTATATCTCTCTGTGTGTCTATCTGTCTGTTATTTTTTAATTTTTCAGTTTTGAGTCCTTCGTTCGATAGATCATCAAAAACTATCTAAAAAAAGTGATGGAATTTTTCGCGTCACTCTTACCGTTCCCATGATATTGGCTAAAAAGTTCCGATTTCGGCAGAGTTAAGAAGACATTTCTCGGAAATGTAAGTCATAGAGAAATAATATTGATGCTGATCACTAGCTAAGAGAATGATGAACATTTTGCTAACAAATAGCAGCCGGTGGCCACTGGCCAACTGGCAGATACGTACCCAAGGGGTGGGTCCGGGAGGTCCTTCCCCCTCCCCCCTTCGAAACCAGAAATGAAAAAATTAAGGAAGGATGAAACAAAAAGAAATGAGAAAAAGATGAAAAAGCTATAGCAAGTTTTTGGTTACTCTTTTGTATGAGAAGATTTGTATTACTTGCAATAGATCTAATAGATCTACATGGCGAATTAGCGGGATATTCTGGGAAAGTCAGGGAATTTGAAATTTCTAGAAAAGTTACGGAATTCTCAGATTTCTGCTACTAGTCAGGGAAATTTCAAGCCTGTTATTTGGAACAGGTCGTAGATCACGGAATAATGAAAACAAAAATGTCATGTGAAAAGGAAGTTATGTTAATATGATATTTGATTCAACAGAGAAATCATAGTCTGCAGCCTTAACTTAAAGTCCTAACTACATAAGTTCTCGCCGAAAATGAAACTCAGGTCTCCCGCGACGAAGACGTCTGTGCTAAGCATATAGCCACGAGGAAACTAAAGATGAAAATATGGTTATTATTGTATTATCGTTATTATTATTATTATTGAAGACTTGAGATTTCAATGCTGAATCTGAAATCAGACAAAAAGCACGTATGGTCAATGAGTGTTAGGGAGGTTAGCGAGAAGTATACAGGTTTTAAGAAGGAGGCGCCAGATAAACGTTTGGGAACCACTGCTTTAAACATTATCACTTACACTTTATCAGGGTCGGATTCCGAGTGGGCGATCGTTCCTAGAACAGAAAACTTTCTTATTTTACATATAAATAAAATCCATCCCAGAGTTTAGAACTCTTAAAAGTAGCTCTAAGTAGCAGTATTACAACCGTCGCCCCCAGAAGTCCGTCCTGGATCCGCCCCTGCACTTTATAACCTCTATCTTGTGCTTCTGCTTCGCCCTGCCCTTGTTCGAATTTGATGTAAAACTAACTCGGTGCTCCACTCAGCACAGATTGGCCTGTATTTTACGCACTTGATGATATAATTGCATCAATAAACCATTATCAATAAAGACACGACAATAACATCTGTTACAAAATATTTCTCCACGTTCAATTCACGTACGAACTGCAGGACTTCATTTTTTAAATTATCTCTATACGAAACTCGTAATGTTTAAATATGCCTATTCCATCAGCGGATTTCCATTCTGCTATGAATGCTTTCAAGATAGCATTTGCTTTATAATCCACTGGGAAGTGTAGGGGATCTACTATATATATATATATATATATATATATATATATATATATATATAGATAGATAGATAGATAGATAGATAGATAGATATGAAAAATACAAATAAAAGTGACTGTTTTTGTGACTTCATCACGCTTAAACTACCCGACCAATCTTAATAAAATTTTCAAAGTAGATGAGGTTCGGACCTGAGGTTGTTTTTATCATATCAGTTTTACGGTAGACTTAGGGGAGGGGGAGAGGAGGAGTATATATATGTATAAAAATAAATAAAACTTAAATCTTGAACCAACCAATGGATTTCGATCAAATTTTCAACATAGGCCTAGATGAGGTTCGGGTCTGGGATGGTATTTATCCATTCACTTTGACGATAGAACTTAGGGGAGAGGGATGGGAGGGGATATATATAAAAAACTTAATAACCCTTGAACTACAGGACTGATCTCGATCAAATTTTCAACTTAGATGAAATTCAAACCTGAGATGGCATTTGTCATATCACTTTGACGGTGTAACTTAAGGTGGGGGAGTGTAAGAGACATTTTAAAAAGGACAAAAATGACCAATATTAGTGTCGAATCTATGATTTTTGGGGTCGCTGAAATGAACAATGACATTTCCGATGCCGTGTCCTGCAACATGGGGAGGGGAGGAGAGGGTATATATAAAAATAATCGAAAATGACCGATATCAAAAGCGCTTTAGTAATAGTAAAAAGTGACTGACTAACGGAACATATTGCTATTTTTTCTTAATTTAACCCACCGTAACGGGTAATTGATACTAGTTTCTTATAAAATTGAGTTTCTCAAACTCAGGGCAAGTGACAAATGCCTTTTCTACCTCCCTAATAAAATCAAGACCTCTTGAATCCCAAGCGTCACCAGTCTCAATAGCAATTGGAATAAAATAAAGTCCAAGAAAGTTGTATTTTCTTTGGTTTTCAGCTTCTCCGCGATTAGCAACAGCTCCAGTATTCATTACAGATAGAGGGAGACTTGAATGAGCTTATGTATCAGCGCACGTAAAGTTCCATAAAAAGCATTTACTGTACCTCTCATCCATGGAACTAATACCGTGCCATCGGGTCACTTTCCACGGAAAGAAAGTAACCAGAAGGTTTCCCGTATTAATCCCAGCAGTGTTAGTATTATATCATTAACGAAGGAATAATTTATTTTGTTTAATTTATTTTATTTTATTTTGTTGTTTTTCTGCAAAAACCTGTGTGCACACACTATTGGGATCAGTAGCGAAGGAATATTTTATTTTGTTTATTTTATTTTATTTTGTTTTTTGTTGTTTTTCTGCAAAAACCTGTGTGCACACACTATTGGGATCATTAACGAAGGAATATTTTATTTTGTTTTGTTGTTTTTCTGCAAAAACCCGTGTGTGAACACTATTGGGATTTTTAAGTTTTGCTTGAAAGGTTTATGAACATGTTGCTTTAGTGAAATAATAGAGTGTAGTAATGTAATGGGAAGTGTAAAATTCCGTTTTAACCCTTAGATGCATGGAAAATGAGGGTATCAATTAAAAATCGATTGCTTTTTTTAGAAATGTGAAAGAAATTTGAAAAATGCCTTTACACGAAAGAAGAAAGCATTGTAGGAATAAAAAGTCATCAAATTTGGATTTCCTGTGTCATAGAACATGGGAGATGTGAAGCAAGAAAAACGGCTTGGGGTCCAAGACACTCCACTCCATAATTTTTTACCCTTTAAGAGCAATGACGCTGGCTTTAAAAAGATAAAATTTGGTCTCGATGATATAGCTTCTAGGCGAATGTACTGTACATCAGGACGAACTGGCAATGAGACGGACAGATGTCGAAAAATAATATTTTCGGTGTGTATAGGCTATGAAACGTGTTGAAATATCAAATTCGACTTTTTTCACGATCACCATACTTTCTTCTCTCCTTTCAATGTTTGAAAGTAAATATAGTTTTTGGCTGTGTTTCGGAAAACTTTTCGAACACAATCGGGGCATCATGATCCTAAAATTTCATACATACTAAGTATTTGAATATGAAATGAATTGATACGTGCAATAGTGAACTGAAATCCACACTGAAAATGACACACATTCAATTTATTTCTACTGCACTACAATATCTAAAATTATAAATGTTTAAACTGTACAAAGGTAACAAAATGTTCAACACTGCACTAAATAATTGCTCTGATGAACCTGATAGAAATTGTTCCTCATGTTGATACTTCAAACACTCACTCTTGCTACTACTTTCACTGTTGCCAGATCAATCACTATTGTTTAACACTGTTACCAGATCAATATAAAAACCATTAACTGAAATTGCAAAAATCCCTAACATACTCCCCTGCCCCCGTTGATTGGCTACAATCATTACTACAGGTTATAGTCTTCTTGAGGGAGCGGAACTATCTTAGTTATAGCTCTTTTGAATAGTCGTGAAGTTGTACGTACTGACACAACTCGAATAAGATTATCTTGACCTGGGAACACTTGTTCGCTTATGCCTAATCTCCATGTGAGAGGTGGTGTATTGTCCTTGAGTAGAACTATCGTTCCAACCTTGAGATTCTTGTGTGAAGTTGACCACCTTTGACGTTGCTGCAGTGAGGTGAGATAATCTATATGCCACCGCTTCCAAAGTTGTTGAACCAAGTTCTGAATTCTTTGCCATCTTAATAACCTGGTATTCTATGTATCAGTGTAGTCTGGATCTTGAATGCTTGTCAATGGCCCTCGATGAGAAAGTGTCCTGGTGTTAAGTATATTAAATCCCTTGGATCAGAGGGCATAGGTGTGATGGGACTTGAATTTAAGCATGCCTCAATCTGCACCATTAAAGTGTTGAATTCTTCAATATTAAGAATTGTATTGCCAACCACTCTTTTGAAATGATACTTGAATGACTTCACTGCCGCTTCCCAAATTCCACCCATGTGTGGGGAACACGATGGTAGAAAATGCCAGCTGAATCCTTCCTGTGCTGCATATTATTCAATTTCCTTGTTGAATTCAGAAGAAAGTATTACTTCACGTAAACTAACAAGTTCTGATATTGCACCAACGAAAATTGTTGCATTATCACTGTAGAGATTCAAACATTTGCCTCTGCGCGCGAAGAACCTCTTCAAGGCTGCTATAAATGCTTGAGCTGTCAAACCATTTACTAGTTCTAAATGTACAGCCCTTGTGCTGAAGCAAACAAATACGGCTACATAGCATTTGATTGTACTCTTACTACTAGTAACTCCAGCCTTCAGTGTGTAGTATCCACTAAAGTCTACGCCAGAATTTAGAAAACAGCGAGTAGGTTGTGTTCTTGGCTTGGGTAGCTGTCCCATCAGCCGTTCTGTAGATAACTTGCCTAACAACTTGTCTTACGTGTGAAATCCAATATTTTGTCTTAGTGAAGCAATTAACAGCTGAGATCCTGCGTGGAGTAATCTCTTGTGTTCACTGCTCATGATTAATTTGGTTAGGACCAAATGTTTGAATATGAAATGCCTTGATCCGTGAAATAGTGAACTGAAATCCACATTGAAAATGAGACACACACAATTTATTTATAGAGGTAAGCGTTTTGCCACTGAGCCCCATGATCAGAGGTAAGCGTTTTGCCACTGAACCCCATGATCAGAGGTAAGCGTTATGCCGCTGAGCTACCGTGCTCTCTATAAGGAGATATAGAAAGGGAGGGAAGAAGAAGATTTCATTCCTTAAGCACTGGGAAAAGAGCAGTTGAAACGAAAACAAAAATTTTATTTAATTCCAATCAGTGATGCCAACCCGTGGGGAAAATCCCATTTCGTGGGATTTTTTGACGATATTTTTTTTCAGAAAGGGATAAAGTGCGTCGTATATGGGATTTTCCATGTCAGCACACATATATGAAATCTACGATAACAAAATTCTTTATGGGTGGCAAGTAAACATAATGAGTCATCAATAAGCACGAAAGCAATGTTGATCGTCAAATTCGAGGTCCGTGCACGAAGTCTTTCCTTTGCTTAGGGAAAGTACATGGTAATGTGGAAGATATTTGTAAATTGAGTTAATCATGTACGATGCTAAAATTCTAAACAGTAAGAAACAAAATTTGTGCTTGAGTATTTAAGAAATGCAAAAAGAAAACTAGAATAATTGAATGAAATGATAAAATAAAATATCAAACGTGGAACTCTAAACTTTCAAGACGTTTATCACAAAATATGTAAACTTTTTTTTTTCAGTATGATTATGGTCAGGAGAAGCTGTTGGTACAAAATCGTGATGTAAATACTGTATTTCTAACAACAAACCTATTTGTTTTCGATTAAGGAAAACGTTTATTCATAAACTATTTTATAAGGATAGAAAGATCGAAATTTATGGATAAGTAATTTAACTGTATATTGTACAAAGTGAGTCACCCACAAGAGTTCTATTTTCATATTACATATCATACTTGTAATTAGTATAACGTGGGAATTTCAGAGACAAAATGGGATTTTTTTGCCCATTGAGATGGGATTTTATAATGTTTTCGGTTGGCATCACTGATTCCAATTGAGAGTAGCAGAAAAATGTTTGAAAAGGAACGTTTTTTTTTTTTTATCGCGTTGGGGTACAGATTCTACGAAAGTTTGCAAAGTCTGCTTTTACATAATGGAATTTATATATTATTGATTCCTAGCATGCACATATCTTTTCCTTCAGTGCTAATGTTCCTTTCCGTTAGCGTGGTATGTTCTTACAAAAGAATGATTCATCTGTCAGACTAATGCAATAAACGAAAGAAGCGAATCATTAATCATCAACAATCCATTTGAAATGCCAGGTCAAACATGAGCAAAAATATGACATCACAATCAAATACATATTAGATCTATGATATTCATTAATAGTAACACAAAATGACAAAGATATAAGAAGGAAACATTAGTTCAATAATCCCCCCCCCCAAAAAAAATGGCAGGAAATTTTTCACACGAAGAGCGGATGTCATTAATAAGTGTCATGTATTCATAAGATGGGCTTCAAGCAGTCATTTGACATAAGAATAAGACTATCATAACAAGACATATTCTTGGAATATCAAACGTAGGAATTCATATATATATTACAGATTTCTTAGCGTGTACTAATATCTACGAGGAATGTTTACAAAGTTATGGGAACTATAGTTGTTTTTTTTATTATTTTTTAGGACTTTAATTTACCAAAAAACAACTCTATCTGTCTGTGCGTCTGTCCGGGAGACAGAAAATAAGAATTACTTAAGCTATCACCATTAATTTTGAGCAAGATCTAGAGGATCAAAGGTGGAGAATCGAGTTCGCTGATAGAAATGATCCATTCACTGATAAAGTGATAGGAATCAACCATTTCCGGTTCTAGCGATGATCACTATAATGTAGTCGTCGCCAAACTTACGAAGCGTCTGAGCTACCGTACCGTTTTAAATAATCCTACTGTGAGTTACCAAAAAAATCTTACATTTGTTTATTGTCTATAGACTTACGTTTTTGGTAAATATGAAATAAAACTACCCTACTTAGGAAATGTCTAATACATACACGAAAACCATAACGTTTAGCAAATGTGTAATATACTTACGAAAAACATAAAGTTTAGCAAATGTCTAATATACATACGAAAAACATAACGTTTAGCAAATGTCTAATATACACACGAAAAACATAACGTTGCAAATGTCAAATATACACACGAAAAACATAACGTTTAGCAAATATCTAATATACACACGAAAAACATGACGTTTAGCAAATGTCTAATATACACACGAAAAACATAACGTTTAGCAAATGTCTAATATACACACGAAAAACATAACGTTTAGCAAATGTCTAATATACACACGAAAAACATAATGTTTAGCAAATGTCTAATATACACACGAAAAACATAACGTTTAGCAAATGTCCAATATACATACGAAAAACATAACGTTTAGCAAATGTCTAATATACACACGAAAACAACGTTTAGCAAATGTCTAATATACACACGAAAAGCATAACGTGCACAACTTCACGCGTATATAATCAACTGTGAGATGAGGCGGACAATGGCAGTTGCACGGGAGAAACAAGCAATTGATGTCGTCAGCGCCCCCTGTCGTTAGCGTCAGCTCAGTGGAGGAATCAAGGTTAGACAACCAGAGCCACTTTTGCCACACTTGGTACAATTGTACCAAATTCAGCCCTTTTTGTCATTCATTGGCCCGTTGGTACCACGCTGGCATTTTCAGCCCCTTCTGTGAAAAAGTTGGTACAATTCTACTTAATTCAGCACCATAGATACCACTGTGACTTAAAATTATTAATAATATGTTGTGATGTCTTTCAGAGAAGGTTTTATTAGGCTGGACCGGTTTTACATTTCTTTTTACAAATGTCAGTTTACTTACCTTATATTCTTCTTACAGTCTATTATCCTCCTTCGGTCGAGAAATAGGCGAGAATACGGTGTAATAATTTATATTTTAATGTTTTATTATAACGCATTGTTTACACACGAACTCGGAGATGATTGATTTATTGCTTGTTTTATTGATTTTTTCTTATATGACCATAATACTGTTTTGGTTTATTGGTCACTTTGAAATAGAGGCGCGTTTGGTTTCCGTACAATAAACACCGAATATGATAACTTTTTCCCTTTTAATTTGCGGCCTCTGCTATACTTCCTACGTGCGAAAAATACAATCATATACTTCCACGGTTGTTGGGGGTCGTTCTATTTGGACGTTTTTTTAAAAGAGCACTTTCTTGATTTGGACTCTTGGAAGAGGAGAATGTTTTAGAACTTTACCTCTTTTAGCTTCATGTTATTGAGCCATGTATTACACTGGTATAAAATAATGAATTCATCCCTTTTGGTTTCAATTTGGTACTATTTTTCAGCCCACTCCAGACCTAAGACTGTGGCAACACTGACCAGAGCGTTAACGCGAGCTGCTAGTAGCGATCGACGGCTTGTCGATCATTGCTATAAAGCAAAAACGGTAACAGATAGCAAGAAGCGGTCTTTTAAAATCGATTTGGCGTTGTGTTTGACATTCCCAGTAATTGAATACATTTTATATCCATCCTTAATTTTCAATTGTTATTTATAGTTCAAGTCTTTAAGACTTCTATTAGAAACTCTAAGCCTACACTTACACTGTTCAACAAATTTTGATCGAAAGTATGTAAATTCTTTGAAAATGCGATTTTTACATTCATTTAAGCATAATATGAAAGAAAATGATAATAGAAGAATTTTCTTAGCTCAGGTTGTGAAAAAAAACGCCCTTGTACAACAGTAGCTGTATATATACAAATGTATTAATATTTATAGAACATTTAAGCAAAATCCTTGTAAAAACCTACATTTCACCTTTTTTTTATCTATTTCACTGTGATGTGATAAGCTGGGGAGTTAAGAAGTACCCTAACCTATAGCTTTCTATACACTTGTACTTCCTTTTTCAAAATTGCGTAAATACCAGTTTCACAGTGATACAGAAAATAAAGTATCTGTGGTCAAGTTAAACATTAACAATTCCGCAATAAAAATCAGTATTAACATCAAAACATGAAAAATATGTACAAATACCTTTTTGTGCAAGAACTATACTGCAATGTAGACAAAAGTTTCAAGTGATCCCTTGTACAGGATTATGTTTATTTTATTTTGAGAATCTTCGCTTGGCTTGCCTTTTGTAGGTTACATCTGGAGCATCCCTTGCAATAGTCCAACAGTAGTGGCCAATATGTTAGAACACCACTTTCCCTCATATCTCTTCTCCATGGCTGCAATATCTTGATCGAAACGCTCACCATGTTCGTCACTTACTGCTCCACAATCTTCGGGAAAGAAGTTTAGATGTGAATGAAGAAAGTGGAGTTTCAGAGACATATTACAACCAAGATTTTCGTAGCACAATAACAACTTTGCTACTAATTGTTTGTAATTTGTTGCTCGGTGTCTTCCCAAGAACTGTGAACAAACACTCTTCAAGCTTTCCCACGCAGCTTTCTCCTCACCTTGGAGAATTTCGTCGAACTTGTGATCTTTGAATAGTTGCCTAATCTGTGGCCCTATGAAAACACTCTCTTTAATTTTGGCATCACTTAATCGAGGGAATTATCCTCTTAGGTACTTATAGGCCTCATCCTCTTGGTTCATGCTCTTAACAAAACTTTTCATAAGACCTAATTTAATATGTAGAGGGGGAAGCAAAATTCGGTTACGATCTACCAGTGGTTCGTGCTGCACATTTTTCACTCCCGGCTGAAGAGTTTCTCTGGTACTCCAATCACTTTTGCGGTAATGAGATCCACGATCTCTACTGTCCCATTCACATATAAAGCAACAATACTTAGTATACCCTAATTGCATACCTAGCAACAGTGCTATTACTTTAAGGTCACCACAAATGAGCCACTGAAAATCGTAATATTTAATGGCTTGAAGTAAACGTTTCAAGTTTTCATAAGATTTCTTCATATGAACTGCGTAACCTACAGGAATTGAAGGAAGTTCATTTCCAATATGTAAAAGCAGTGCCTTTAAACTCACCTTGGACGAATCTATAAAGAGCATCCACTCCGTAGGTTCGTAATTAATTTTAAGTGCCCTCATGAGACCATTTACATCTGTACATGCCACAAGTGTGTCTTCCATAGTAAAAAATGAAGTGAACATCTCCCTATTCCGATACACTGAAATATTTACTTTTTCCTGCAATAAATTCCATTGCTTTAAGCGTGACGCTAAAATTTCGGCTTTGCTTTTCGAGAGGTCCAAGTCTCTGATTAGATCACTTAGTTCCTCTTGAGTAAGTCTATGTGGTTCACATGGAGGTTCTTCTACAACAAACGTAGGGTCCTTCGAAGTACTTGATTCAGGAGCTTCAACTTCTTGATCATCATCAGAAAAAAGATCGTATTCTTTAGGTGGGTCAGAAACAGGTAGTCCTTCTCCATGTGAAATAGGGCGCATTGCAGAAGGAATGTTAGGATAGATCAAGGCCCGCTTCTTCTTCGTGGAAATTCCCTTCTTGACGGAAGGAACCATACAAAAATAACAGTCTCTGATGTGGTCGCTTGGCTCCCTCTAAATCATAGGCACTGCAAAAGGCATTGAGCGCCCATTCCCATTAATCCAATTTCTTAGATTGCTGGCACAAGTGTTACACACAATGTGGGGTGCCCAAGATTTATCTTGGTCTCCAATTTTACAACCAAAGTAATATTGATAGGCTTTTCTTATTAGTGGTGTTATAGTCTGCTTTTGTGAGGAAAATGTCACTTCCCCACACACGTAGCAGAAGCTATCCGCACTGTTTACACAATTGCGCGGCATTTTTGTTTATTGAAATCCTCAAAATGTCACTTGAAATAATTCCGACAACTATTTAAAAATATACATTCGAAATACCAGTATTTTTGCGTACTTGTAGTTGTATTTTTATGTCCTGCACTACACAAACGTCACACCCAAAACGCTGATAACTGCACTAAACCTGTTTTTTCTAACAATAGCAGAACACTACTGAGATAAGGAACACAATGAAACCAAGCGTTCATATAGTTTCTCCAGTGTGGCCGGATCAGTGTAACATTTTACCCCAAACGAAGCGAATATATTTATTTTTAAAGCGTTATTATTAGACATGCCTGTAAAACGAAAAGTAGAGCTAATATTCGAAAATAACTTTCAAATTCGTGATCAGCACCACAAAATCAATAAGAATTAGCTGATTTTGTTCAATTTACATTTTCGTTGTTGAACAGTGTTATTGATCAATTAGGCCTATTTCAATACATAATAAATATTCTTAAATACCACTTTGTCCTAATATTTATCACAACATCTACTTTACCCTAGATTACTAGATTGGGTGAAAATTCACCCAGAGTTTGCTCTTGTAGCGTGTTACTAAAGGGTATCATCTATCTCATGTAGTTTTCTTCCTGTGCAGTATGTGACCGAGTGTGGAGAATAGAATTTTGAGATCTAATTCAGCGTCAAATACAGGCGGGGGGATGATTTTTCACCCAGTCTAGTGTTTGCGTTACTTTTGATTGACCCTTAATACCGCAAGGTATTTTAGTTACACAAAACCGCAAGGTGTGTCCAATGGACACACTGCGATTTTCCACCTCATTTCGTTTTGAATACTTTAATATTTTATTTTTTCTTACTGCAATTTTGTAGAAATGTGTATTTAAAATCAATATATTTTAACATAACTCAAATACATAATATTCAGTGTTTCCAACCCCTTTGCATTACCAAAGATAAGCGACAACACATTTGTAAAAGTAAAGAAAAATGTATTCTTCAAAGATATATTTTAATATATTAATGACATAAAATGGATTGAGTTGTACATTGAACATCAAAATACTCTAATATAAGGAGAAATATATAATAAGTGTTCCCATCTCTTTGTACTACCAAAGGTAAACAACCACTTTGAAAAACTCAACACTAATGTTTTCTTCATAGACTTGTTTGGTATTGTTGACAAAACATTTCACACATTTAACATCATTACATTCTACGTTCTAATACACGACAAAATATATATATTGTTCAGGGTTTCCATCCTCAAGTAGCTAATGTATGATACGCGATTCATTTGAAATACTCATTTGAAAAACTTTGAAAATATTTAATATTTTCTTAGTACATATGCTTTGATATATCATTGACATTATATTTTTGTATATTTCTCCTTAAGAGTTACCCATGGAGCATTTCAGACACTTTCTGATAACACTTGAGTGCTCAGAGCAGACATTCTTCTTGCAAATATCAGACACTTGTCTCTGCATTGTGCACTTTTAGGGATTACACATGTAACATCTTCTCTTGGGCGTAGATTTCAGTGTGCCAACACCTGTGGATGATATACTAGACTGAGCTGCAGAAGCATCACGTGTCACGTCGATTGCAGTAAGAACAAGTCTCTGAAGTCCTAATTTTCTTCTTCGATGGATTTGAGGGAGAACCAAAGATTCCGCCAACTCCACAAGAAACATATGTCGTCTCGAGTTCGCTTTTCTTATGTTCCACTACGGATTGATATTCAACCACACAACATAGGCGGCAACAGCAGATACATCCAGAAGATTAATGAAGAATGCTAGAGGCCATCGATTGGTTTTCCTTTTGCAGGAGTATCAGTGTACTAATTGATCTAAACTATCAACGCCGCCTTTTGTTTCATTATAATACAGTATTATTTCTGGCTTCCTTTCTTTATCAACAACTATATCGTCAGTGTTGAGCATGCTTGACAAAAGAATAACAGCCTTTTTCGGTTTCGAGTAATAGGAACCTGATGTGAAATCACTCGTGAACCCGAAGATAGATGATTGCTCACTGCAATGCTCAACCCTGTTCTTGCTTGGTTTGAATTCTTCAGGAATAAATGTTTTGTTTTCTTCTCAGAGTACCTGCTATTGTTAGACCGTTTCTTAGTAAGTTTTTTTCCGAGTTCCACGTCTGTAAACAAAATGTCATGAGTTATATTTCTGTTAGTTCGATAATATGGTTTTGCTAAGTATAAAACAACTTCTGTAGCTAACTTATTTGCTCTTTTTCTTCCTTCTTTGCCTAAGTACGGTATACCTTTCAAAGGATAATAGGTTTGGAGTCACATATCCACCAAATTTTCATACCGTACTTATCCGGCATTGACGGCATGTATTGTTTAAAAGGACAACGACCTCTAAAGGGAACAAGCCATAGGAAACAAGGGTAGTCGACTGTTAGACAACTACCAGGAAGATAATATTTTGTTAAGTTTTTGCAAATCTTTTCCCAAATGTCTCTAATCGGAGCAAGTTTGTCCTTCTTCCTTCTTTCCGATCTAGTAGTTTTATCATCAAACCTGATAAAAGACAGTAGATCAATAAATCTATTATAACTCATAGTAGCGCGAAATAAAGGTGGACCATAGTTCTTATTTCATAGGGACTTTATGTTTTTCCATTTCAGATGACCAGCAGTAATAAGAAGTCCAACAAATGCGAAAACTTCTTCAGAATCACACATCTTCCACACCTTTTCCATCTCTTTTCCTTATAGACCCGATTAGCTTCCGCATTTGCGTTTGTAACAATATCACTTATAATATCATCCCCAACGAATAAGTGGAACACATCTTCAGGTGCCTTTATTTCACAGTTAGCAGAAAGAACTACTTTATTGCAATTGGCTCTAACAAAATTTCGTGCTTTTATATTGGTAGAAGTTGGAACGTCCTTATTCCAACGGGTCCCATTTTTACTTGCATATTCACTTACACTTGAACGAGAAGGTACTTGAATGTCATTATCAGTATTCGAAGCACTTTCTTGATCTTCATGTTCACTTACATTACTCACGTGATCCGCCTCACTCGAATCACTTTCAAGTGCTTCATCGAAAAGCAATTCTTCTTCTGAGTTTATACTGTAACTCGCTAAAGCTCGCTGGGGGCTCCGCCCCCAGGCCCCCGGTCAGCCCTTTGCCATGAGGTGTCATGTTCTAGAAAACTATTCCTTGAGGAATTCACTTCCCTTTACAGCAGACACCTGTTACCAACACATACTTCAATTCAACCGGTATTATTCCTTCCATGTAACTTTGAAAAGCAAACACACAATTTATTAGAAAGAACTCTATTACTACTTCTACTCTGGCAATCATGTGCATGGCTTATTATGTACACTTTGCGCACACCTATACATGTTAGAGACAATAACAGAATTTATTTTCTCAAACATAAACAGCGGACACTGTCTTCCAATAGCCTACCTATTAAACCTTGCATTTTGCGAAAACACTCACTGTTTACAAATGTGATTTTTGCAACCTTTCAAATATTTATTCGTAGCATTTTTTAATATTATGTTTTGCAGTGTAATTTAGTACAATGTAATATAATAGTGTCCTTGTAGTTAATTGTACATATTACCAGCAGGAAAAGTAATTCATATCTGTGATATAAGGGTGGGAAAATATTTCAGTCTTCCTGCACATTTATTCTTGTATTTACAATGAAGACTACAATTTACTAGATAAATTACAAATATGAATATTGTTGGAGAATGTTTAAATTTTTTTCATAGCATTTGAGTTGAGTTGATTTTAGTTTAGCGTCCCTTTCAGCAGCGAGGCTATATGAGACGTGGACCTACTGATTAACGTGGAATCCGAACCACATGAGCTCCCGCCGGGAATCGAACCCGGGCTCATAGCATTTGAGTGAACACTACTTTTGTACTATAATGTAGTACAGTGGATTATAATGGAAACCTTGGGCATAGTTGTACATATTACCTCAGCAAGATTTCTTGAAAAGTTTCATATATACTGCACAAATTCTTGCAGTCTCCCTGTATATTTATTCATGTATTTTCAATGAAGACTACAATTTGTAGGTGATTTACAAATATGATTATTGTTGGAGGCTTTTTAAACATTTGTTGGTATCATTTGAGAAAACACTATTTTGCACTGTAATATAGAAAAGTCCCTTATAAAAGAACCCTTCGCCATAGTAGTACATATTACCTGCAGCAAGACTTTTTGAAATATTTCATATTTACTGGACAATTTCTTGCAGTCTACCTGTATCTCTCGTCTTGTATTTTTATGAAGACTAAATTTGTTCGTAATTTACAAATATGAATTTTGTTAAGGCTTTTTAAACATTAGTTCATAACATTTGATTGAACACCAGTTTTTGCACAGTAACGTAGTACACTGTATTACAATGCTGTCCTTTGGTACAAAAGTAATTATTGGGTAGCAGGACTTGTTGAAATGATTATTTATACTCGACAATTACATAGAGTCTTCCTGTATCTTTACTCTTATATTTTCAATGAAGACGTTTATTTACTAGGTAATTTAAAATATGAATATTATTGGAGGCTTTTAAAAAAAATGTTTATAGCAACTAAAACAACACCACTTTCTACACTGTACTAAAACACTGTACTAGAATCGTGTCTTTCAAATTTCTAATTACAATCAAATAACAAGAGATCATTTCCATAATCATCATAAAAAACACATATATAACACGAATACTATTCCGATTTTAGAGATGTAACTCGCTAAAGCTCGCTGGGGGCTCCGCCCCCTGGCCCCCGGTCAGGCCTTTGCCATGAGGTGTCATGTTCTAGAAAACTATTCCTTCAGGAATTCACTTCCCTTTACAGCAGACACCTGTTACCAACACATACTTCAATTCAACCGGTATTATTCCTTCCATGTAACTTTGAAAACCAAACACAATTTATTAGAAAGAACTCTATTACTACTTCTACTCTGGCTATCATGTGCATGGCTTATTATGTGCACTTTGCGCACACCTATACATGTTAGAGACAATAACAGAATTTATTTTCTCAAACATATACAGCGGACACTGTCTTCCAATAGCCTACCTATTAAACCTTGCATTTTGCGAAAACACTCACTGTTTACAAATGTGATTTTTGCAACCTATCAAATATTTATTCGTAGCATTTTTTAATATTATGTTTTGCAGTGTAATTTAGTACAATGTAATATAATAGTGTCCTTGTAGTTAATTGTACATATTACCAGCAGGAAAAGTAATTCATATCTGTGATATAAGGGGGGGAAAATATTTCAGTCTTCCTGCACATTTATTCTTGTATTTACAATGAAGACTACAGTTTACTAGATAATTTACAAATATGAATATTGTTGGAGATTGTTTAAATTATTTCATAGCATTTGAGTGAACACTACTTTTGTACTATAATGTAGTACAGTGGATTATAATGGAAACCTTGGGCATAGTTGTACATATTACCTCAGCAAGATTTCTTGAAAAGTTTCATATATACTGCACAAATTCTTGCAGTCTCGCTGTATATTTATTCATGTATTTTCAATGAAGACTACAATTTGTAGGTGATTTACAAATATGATTATTGTTGGAGGCTTTTTAAACATTTGTTGGTATCATTTGAGAAAACACTATTTTGCACTGTAATATAGAAAAGTCCCTTATAAAAGAACCCTTCGGCATAGTAGTACATATTACCTGCAGCAAGACTTTTTGAAATATTTCATATTTACTGGACAATTTCTTGCAGTCTACCTGTATATCTCGTCTTGCATTTTTATGAAGACTAAATTTGTTCGTAATTTACAAATATGAATTTTGTTAAGGCTTTTTAAACATTAGTTCATAACATTTGATTGAACACCAGTTTTTGCACAGTAACGTAAGACACTGTATTACAATGCTGTCCTTTGGTACAAAAGTAATTATTGGGCAGCAGGACTTGTTGAAATGATTATTTATACTGGACAATTACATACAGTCTTCCTGTATCTTTACTCTTATATTTTCAATGAAGACGTTTATTTACTAGGTAATTTAAATATTAATATTATTGGAGGCTTTAAAAAAAATGTTTATAGCAACTAAAACAACACCACTTTCTACACTGTAGTAAAACATTGTACTAGAATCGTGTCTTTCAAATTTCTTATTACAATCAAATAACAAGAGATCATTTCCTTAATCATCGTAAAAAACACATATATAACACGATAACTATTCCGATTTTAGAGGTGTAATTCCACGGACGCGGGCCAGCTACGTACCAGTACTATGTGAGCAGTAAGTAGGAAATCCAAAATCTAACGAATTGAGTAGTGTAGGGGAACGACGTAAGCCTACTGTGCAAAAGACCTTGGTTCGATTCCCAACAAGTTTTTCTCTCACTTTTTCTTTCTTTGAAAGTTTATTTTTATAGCATAGGTGATTGAAAATAAGCTTGACTCTATCATATACGGCATTTCATTCCAACCAGACCCGCAACTAAAACTATTAAATCGAAAGGGGCACTTTCCCACGTATCTTATATATTATAAATATGTACGCTGCCGACGAGACAATTTTCAAGAGGGGCCCATTTGTGTGTGTGTATGAGCGTATGTGTGCAGTGGCGTACGCAGGAATTTATTTCGGGAGGGGTCCAAACTCAATATCTGTGTATTTTATATTGAAATTCCTAAACTTGTCCCAAAAATTAGGCTACATTTACACAAAAGTTGGAATTTCGGGGGTGGTCCGGACCCCCAGGAACCACCCCCTGCGTACGTCCCTGTATGTGTGTGTATTTCCTTAAAATTAATATTTTATACTTTCTATTTGTGGTATTCTCTCCAAATTTGGTATACGCAGGTATCTTAACGAGGGACATAAAAGGGGAGAGAGATACTTTGCAATCGTTTCCGGTTTGAAGTAGACACTGTTGTCGCGAGACAAAATGTATTGTTGTCTTGTATGGACACTATATCGTGAAAAAGATGCCCATTGTTTCTTTCAGACTCTTTTTGGGGAACACCGCCTCCTCAGAGCGCCCCTGGCGAGATCAAAATAATACGTATATAATACAATAACAAATAGAATGTTATCAGCAGTGCCCCCGGGGTAATACTCCCCCCCCCGAACATTGCTTCCGATAGAGTCACTGGTGATGCTCCATTTCCAATGCTACATATGTTTGATTTTAAATACTTCAGTATCGTCTCGAAACTTTACACGAACATACTGCCTAGTTTCGAGACCATCTCAACAGTTAGCGTATAAATATATCCTTTCCGTCTATGTCTGTAATAACGAAAATAGTTTGTTCACGCAATGCCAACAGAAATTATTTTGATAAAACAAAGCAACGTGATAAGAAAAAAACGCAAGATAAAACAAGGTCGGCGGGGATTCGAACCCAGACCTGCTACTCAGAAACCAGACACTTTACCGCAGAGCTAACTTACTACGTTGAATTCTGCTAGTTCTATTCTCCTCAATATACCACATAAGAGGCCAAATGAAGGCAATTCAAAAATATGGCAATTTTGAATTCAAGATGGCGACTTCTCCAATGATTTGTTTCTTCACTTAAACTGAACTACGTCCTTAATAACATAGCGAAACCTGGCTTACCTACCAAGAGCACAACTTACAATTTTCATGGTTACAAATTTTTGAGCCGCCATTTTGAATCGAAGATGACGACTTTTCCAACATGTCGGAATTTTCCCCTCACATGCGCTGTACTCTACACACTTGAACGCAATTTCGTGATTCCACCATATCTACAAATTGTGTAGAATTAGACGCCCCCGTATAATATTCTTAGCACTTTCTTACACCGAACATGACTATTTTTTTCAAGTTTAAGGGCGGATTCGCAAACTACGCATCAGAATAAACATCACCTCGAAATTTCTACCTCCTAGATACAGCCATTACAAATTTCACATTTTTTCGATTTGCGCCGCGAAACGAAAACGAATTTTAATGCTCTTTTTTCTATCATAAACTATGTTCCTAGCTTCACTGCCTGACAAAATATGACGTTTCTATGGTGTGCGGAACTACTCTAAAAACCAGCATTTCAAACCGACGAAAAATTTCGACACTTCATTTACATGGAAAATGTAGCCTTTTTCGTGATATCGGAATTTTCCCATTACTCACATCCCATGACGAACAAGTATGCAAAATTTGGTGTTTGTATGTTTTGTGGAAGTATGCAAACAATTAAGTGTGTTTCCGATTATAGAGGTATATAATTCCACGGACGCGGGCCAGCTACGTACCAGTACTATGTGAGCAGTAAGTAGGAAATCCAAAATCTAACGAATTGAGTAGTGTAGGGGAACGACGTAAGCCTACTGTGCAAAAGACCTTGGTTCGATTCCCAACAAGTTTTTCTCTCACTTTTTCTTTCTTTGAAAGTTTATTTTTATAGCATAGGTGATTGAAAATAAGCTTGACTCTATCATATACGGCATTTCATTCCAACCAGACCCGCAACTAAAACTATTAAATCGAAAGGGGCACTTTCCCACGTATCTTATATATTATAAATATGTACGCTGCCGACGAGACAATTTTCAAGAGGGGCCCATTTGTGTGTGTGTATGAGCGTATGTGTGCAGTGGCGTACGCAGGAATTTATTTCGGGAGGGGTCCAAACTCAATATCTGTGTATTTTATATTGAAATTCCTAAACTTGTCCCAAAAATTAGGCTACATTTACACAAAAGTTGGAATTTCGGGGGTGGTCCGGACCCCCAGGAACCACCCCCTGCGTACGTCCCTGTATGTGTGTGTATTTCCTTAAAATTAATATTTTATACTTTCTATTTGTGGTATTCTCTCCAAATTTGGTATACGCAGGTATCTTAACGAGGGACATAAAAGGGGAGAGAGATACTTTGCAATCGTTTCCGGTTTGAAGTAGACACTGTTGTCGCGAGACAAAATGTATTGTTGTCTTGTATGGACACTATATCGTGAAAAAGATGCCCATTGTTTCTTTCAGACTCTTTTTGGGGAACACCGCCTCCTCAGAGCGCCCCTGGCGAGATCAAAATAATACGTATATAATACAATAAAAAATAGAATGTTATCAGCAGTGCGCCCGGGGTAATACTCCCCCCCGAACATTGCTTCCGATAGAGACACTGGTGATGCTCCATTTCCAATGCTACATATGTTTGATTTTAAATACTTCAGTATCGTCTCGAAACTTTACACGAACATACTGCCTAGTTTCGAGACCATCTCAACAGTTAGCGTATAAATATATCCTTTCCGTCTATGTCTGTAATAACGAAAATATTTTGTTCACGCAATGCCAACAGAAATTATTTTGATAAAACAAAGCAACGTGATAAGAAGAAAACGCAAGATAAAACAAGGTCGGCGGGGATTCGAACCCAGACCTGCTACTCAGAAACCAGACACTTTACCGCGGAGCTAACTTACTACGTTGAATTCTGCTAGTTCTATTCTCCTCAATATACCACATAAGAGGCCAAATGAAGGCAATTCAAAAATATGGCAATTTTGAATTCAAGATGGCGACTTCTCCAATGATTTGTTTCTTCACTTAAACTGAACTACGTCCTTAATAACATAGCGAAACCTGGCTTACCTACCAAGAGCACAACTTACAATTTTCATGGTTACAAATTTTTGAGCCGCCATTTTGAATCGAAGATGACGACTTTTCCAACATGTCGGAATTTTCCCCTCACATGCGCTGTACTCTACACACTTGAACGCAATTTCGTGATTCCACCATATCTACAAATTGTGTAGAATTAGACGCCCCCTTATAATATTCCTAGCACTTTCTTACACCGAACATGACTATTTTTTTCAAGTTTAAGGGCGGATTCGCAAACTACGCATCAGAATAAACATCACCTCGAAATTTCTACCTCCTAGATACAGCCATTACAAATTTCACATTTTTTCGATTTGCGCCGCGAAACGAAAACGAATTTTAATGCTCTTTTTTCTATCATAAACTATGTTCCTAGCTTCACTGCCTGACAAAATATGACGTTTCTATGGTGTGCGGAACTACTCTAAAAACCAGCATTTCAAACCGACGAAAAATTTCGACACTTCATTTACATGGAAAATGTAGCCTTTTTCGTGATATCGGAATTTTCCCATTACTCACATCCCATGACGAACAAGTATGCAAAATTTGGTGTTTGTATGTTTTGTGGAAGTATGCAAACAATTAAGTGTGTTTCCGATTATAGAGGTATATAATTCCACGGACGCGGGCCAGCTACGTACCAGTACTATGTGAGCAGTAAGTAGGAAATCCAAAATCTAACGAATTGAGTAGTGTAGGGGAACGACGTAAGCCTACTGTGCAAAAGACCTTGGTTCGATTCCCAACAAGTTTTTCTCTCACTTTTTCTTTCTTTGAAAGTTTATTTTTATAGCATAGGTGATTGAAAATAAGCTTGACTCTATCATATACGGCATTTCATTCCAACCAGACCCGCAACTAAAACTATTAAATCGAAAGGGGCACTTTCCCACGTATCTTATATATTATAAATATGTACGCTGCCGACGAGACAATTTTCAAGAGAGGCCCATTTGTGTGTGTGTATGAGCGTATGTGTGCAGTGGCGTACGCAGGAATTTATTTCGGGAGGGGTCCAAACTCAATATCTGTGTATTTTATATTGAAATTCCTAAACTTGTCCCAAAAATTAGGCTACATTTACACAAAAGTTGGAATTTCGGGGGTGGTCCGGACCCCCAGGAACCACCCCCTGCGTACGTCCCTGTATGTGTGTGTATTTCCTTAAAATTAATATTTTATACTTTCTATTTGTGGTATTCTCTCCAAATTTGGTATACGCAGGTATCTTAACGAGGGACATAAAAGGGGAGAGAGATACTTTGCAATCGTTTCCGGTTTGAAGTAGACACTGTTGTCGCGAGACAAAATGTATTGTTGTCTTGTATGGACACTATATCGTGAAAAAGATGCCCATTGTTTCTTTCAGACTCTTTTTGGGGAACACCGCCTCCTCAGAGCGCCCCTGGCGAGATCAAAATAATACGTATATAATACAATAACAAATAGAATGTTATCAGCAGTGCCCCCGGGGTAATACTCCCCCCCCCGAACATTGCTTCCGATAGAGTCACTGGTGATGCTCCATTTCCAATGCTACATATGTTTGATTTTAAATACTTCAGTATCGTCTCGAAACTTTACACGAACATACTGCCTAGTTTCGAGACCATCTCAACAGTTAGCGTATAAATATATCCTTTCCGTCTATGTCTGTAATAACGAAAATATTTTGTTCACGCAATGCCAACAGAAATTATTTTGATAAAACAAAGCAACGTGATAAGAAAAAAACACAAGATAAAACAAGGTCGGCGGGGATTCGAACCCAGACCTGCTACTCAGAAACCAGACACTTTACCGCGGAGCTAACTTACTACGTTGAATTCTGCTAGTTCTATTCTCCTCAATATACCACATAAGAGGCCAAATGAAGGCAATTCAAAAATATGGCAATTTTGAATTCAAGATGGCGACTTCTCCAATGATTTGTTTCTTCACTTAAACTGAACTACGTCCTTAATAACATAGCGAAACCTGGCTTACCTACCAAGAGCACAACTTACAATTTTCATGGTTACAAATTTTTGAGCCGCCATTTTGAATCGAAGATGACGACTTTTCCAACATGTCGGAATTTTCCCCTCACATGCGCTGTACTCTACACACTTGAACGCAATTTCGTGATTCCACCATATCTACAAATTGTGTAGAAATAGACGCACCCTTATAATATTCCTAGCACTTTCTTACACCGAACATGACTTTTTTTTCAAGTTTAAGGGCGGATTCGCAAACTACGCATCAGAATAAACATCACCTCGAAATTTCTACCTCCTAGATACAGCCATTACAAATTTCACATTTTTTCGATTTGCGCCGCGAAACGAAAACGAATTTTAATGCTCTTTTTTCTATCATAAACTATGTTCCTAGCTTCACTGCCTGACAAAATATGACGTTTCTATGGTGTGCGGAACTACTCTAAAAACCAGCATTTCAAACCGACGAAAAATTTCGACACTTCATTTACATGGAAAATGTAGCCTTTTTCGTGATATCGGAATTTTCCCATTACTCACATCCCATGACGAACAAGTATGCAAAATTTGGTGTTTGTATGTTTTGTGGAAGTATGCAAACAATTAAGTGTGTTTCCGATTATAGAGGTATATAATTCCACGGACGCGGGCCAGCTACGTACCAGTACTATGTGAGCAGTAAGTAGGAAATCCAAAATCTAACGAATTGAGTAGTGTAGGGGAACGACGTAAGCCTACTGTGCAAAAGACCTTGGTTCGATTCCCAACAAGTTTTTCTCTCACTTTTTCTTTCTTTGAAAGTTTATTTTTATAGCATAGGTGATTGAAAATAAGCTTGACTCTATCATATACGGCATTTCATTCCAACCAGACCCGCAACTAAAACTATTAAATCGAAAGGGGCACTTTCCCACGTATCTTATATATTATAAATATGTACGCTGCCGACGAGACAATTTTCAAGAGGGGCCCATTTGTGTGTGTGTATGAGCGTATGTGTGCAGTGGCGTACGCAGGAATTTATTTCGGGAGGGGTCCAAACTCAATATCTGTGTATTTTATATTGAAATTCCTAAACTTGTCCCAAAAATTAGGCTACATTTACACAAAAGTTGGAATTTCGGGGGTGGTCCGGACCCCCAGGAACCACCCCCTGCGTACGTCCCTGTATGTGTGTGTATTTCCTTAAAATTAATATTTTATACTTTCTATTTGTGGTATTCTCTCCAAATTTGGTATACGCAGGTATCTTAACGAGGGACATAAAAGGGGAGAGAGATACTTTGCAATCGTTTCCGGTTTGAAGTAGACACTGTTGTCGCGAGACAAAATGTATTGTTGTCTTGTATGGACACTATATCGTGAAAAAGATGCCCATTGTTTCTTTCAGACTCTTTTTGGGGAACACCGCCTCCTCAGAGCGCCCCTGGCGAGATCAAAATAATACGTATATAATACAATAACAAATAGAATGTTATCAGCAGTGCCCCCGGGGTAATACTCCCCCCCCGAACATTGCTTCCGATAGAGTCACTGGTGATGCTCCATTTCCAATGCTACATATGTTTGATTTTAAATACTTCAGTATCGTCTCGAAACTTTACACGAACATACTGCCTAGTTTCGAGACCATCTCAACAGTTAGCGTATAAATATATCCTTTCCGTCTATGTCTGTAATAACGAAAATATTTTGTTCACGCAATGCCAACAGAAATTATTTTGATAAAACAAAGCAACGTGATAAGAAAAAAACACAAGATAAAACAAGGTCGGCGGGGATTCGAACCCAGACCTGCTACTCAGAAACCAGACACTTTACCGCGGAGCTAACTTACTACGTTGAATTCTGCTAGTTCTATTCTCCTCAATATACCACATAAGAGGCCAAATGAAGGCAATTCAAAAATATGGCAATTTTGAATTCAAGATGGCGACTTCTCCAATGATTTGTTTCTTCACTTAAACTGAACTACGTCCTTAATAACATAGCGAAACCTGGCTTACCTACCAAGAGCACAACTTACAATTTTCATGGTTACAAATTTTTGAGCCGCCATTTTGAATCGAAGATGACGACTTTTCCAACATGTCGGAATTTTCCCCTCACATGCGCTGTACTCTACACACTTGAACGCAATTTCGTGATTCCACCATATCTACAAATTGTGTAGAAATAGACGCACCCTTATAATATTCCTAGCACTTTCTTACACCGAACATGACTATTTTTTTCAAGTTTAAGGGCGGATTCGCAAACTACGCATCAGAATAAACATCACCTCGAAATTTCTACCTCCTAGATACAGCCATTACAAATTTCACATTTTTTCGATTTGCGCCGCGAAACGAAAACGAATTTTAATGCTCTTTTTTCTATCATAAACTATGTTCCTAGCTTCACTGCCTGACAAAATATGACGTTTCTATGGTGTGCGGAACTACTCTAAAAACCAGCATTTCAAACCGACGAAAAATTTCGACACTTCATTTACATGGAAAATGTAGCCTTTTTCGTGATATCGGAATTTTCCCATTACTCACATCCCATGACGAACAAGTATGCAAAATTTGGTGTTTGTATGTTTTGTGGAAGTATGCAAACAATTAAGTGTGTTTCCGATTATAGAGGTATATAATTCCACGGACGCGGGCCAGCTACGTACCAGTACTATGTGAGCAGTAAGTAGGAAATCCAAAATCTAACGAATTGAGTAGTGTAGGGGAACGACGTAAGCCTACTGTGCAAAAGACCTTGGTTCGATTCCCAACAAGTTTTTCTCTCACTTTTTCTTTCTTTGAAAGTTTATTTTTATAGCATAGGTGATTGAAAATAAGCTTGACTCTATCATATACGGCATTTCATTCCAACCAGACCCGCAACTAAAACTATTAAATCGAAAGGGGCACTTTCCCACGTATCTTATATATTATAAATATGTACGCTGCCGACGAGACAATTTTCAAGAGGGGCCCATTTGTGTGTGTGTATGAGCGTATGTGTGCAGTGGCGTACGCAGGAATTTATTTCGGGAGGGGTCCAAACTCAATATCTGTGTATTTTATATTGAAATTCCTAAACTTGTCCCAAAAATTAGGCTACATTTACACAAAAGTTGGAATTTCGGGGGTGGTCCGGACCCCCAGGAACCACCCCCTGCGTACGTCCCTTTATGTGTGTGTATTTCCTTAAAATTAATATTTTATACTTTCTATTTGTGGTATTCTCTCCAAATTTGGTATACGCAGGTATCTTAACGAGGGACATAAAAGGGGAGAGAGATACTTTGCAATCGTTTCCGGTTTGAAGTAGACACTGTTGTCGCGAGACAAAATGTATTGTTGTCTTGTATGGACACTATATCGTGAAAAAGATGCCCATTGTTTCATTCAGACTCTTTTTGGGGAACACCGCCTCCTCAGAGCGCCCCTGGCGAGATCAAAATAATACGTATATAATACAATAAAAAATAGAATGTTATCAGCAGTGCCCCCGGGGTAATACTCCACCCCGAACATTGCTTCCGATAGAGACACTGGTGATGCTCCATTTCCAATGCTACATATGTTTGATTTTAAATACTTCAGTATCGTCTCGAAACTTTACACGAACATACTGCCTAGTTTCGAGACCATCTCAACAGTTAGCGTATAAATATATCCTTTCCGTCTATGTCTGTAATAACGAAAATATTTTGTTCACGCAATGCCAACAGAAATTATTTTGATAAAACAAAGCAACGTGATAAGAAGAAAACGCAAGATAAAACAAGGTCGGCGGGGATTCGAACCCAGACCTGCTACTCAGAAACCAGACACTTTACCGCGGAGCTAACTTACTACGTTGAATTCTGCTAGTTCTATTCTCCTCAATATACCACATAAGAGGCCAAATGAAGGCAATTCAAAAATATGGCAATTTTGAATTCAAGATGGCGACTTCTCCAATGATTTGTTTCTTCACTTAAACTGAACTACGTCCTTAATAACATAGCGAAACCTGGCTTACCTACCAAGAGCACAACTTACAATTTTCATGGTTACAAATTTTTGAGCCGCCATTTTGAATCGAAGATGACGACTTTTCCAACATGTCGGAATTTTCCCCTCACATGCGCTGTACTCTACACACTTGAACGCAATTTCGTGATTCCACCATATCTACAAATTGTGTAGAATTAGACGCCCCCTTATAATATTCCTAGCACTTTCTTACACCGAACATGACTATTTTTTTCAAGTTTAAGGGCGGATTCGCAAACTACGCATCAGAATAAACATCACCTCGAAATTTCTACCTCCTAGATACATCCATTACAAATTTCACATTTTTTCGATTTGCGCCGCGAAACGAAAACGAATTTTAATGCTCTTTTTTCTATCATAAACTATGTTCCTAGCTTCACTGCCTGACAAAATATGACGTTTCTATGGTGTGCGGAACTACTCTAAAAACCAGCATTTCAAACCGACGAAAAATTTCGACACTTCATTTACATGGAAAATGTAGCCTTTTTCGTGATATCGGAATTTTCCCATTACTCACATCCCATGACGAACAAGTATGCAAAATTTGGTGTTTGTATGTTTTGTGGAAGTATGCAAACAATTAAGTGTGTTTCCGATTATAGAGGTATATAATTCCACGGACGCGGGCCAGCTACGTACCAGTACTATGTGAGCAGTAAGTAGGAAATCCAAATTCTGACGAATTGAGTAGTGTAGGGGAACGACGTAAGCCTACTGTGCAAAAGACCTTGGTTCGATTCCCAACAAGTTTTTCTCTCACTTTCTCTTTCTTTGAAAGTTTATTTTTATAGCATAGGTGATTGAAAATAAGCTTGACTCTATCATATACGGCATTTCATTCCAACCAGACCCGCAACTAAAACTATTAAATCGAAAGGGGCACTTTCCCACGTATCTTATATATTATAAATATGTACGCTGCCGACGAGACAATTTTCAAGAGGGGCCCATTTGTGTGTGTGTATGAGCGTATGTGTGCAGTGGCGTACGCAGGAATTTATTTCGGGAGGGGTCCAAACTCAATATCTGTGTATTTTATATTGAAATTCCTAAACTTGTCCCAAAAATTAGGCTACATTTACACAAAAGTTGGAATTTCGGGGGTGGTCCGGACCCCCAGGAACCACCCCCTGCGTACGTCCCTGTATGTGTGTGTATTTCCTTAAAATTAATATTTTATACTTTCTATTTGTGGTATTCTCTCCAAATTTGGTATACGCAGGTATCTTAACGAGGGACATAAAAGGGGAGAGAGATACTTTGCAATCGTTTCCGGTTTGAAGTAGACACTGTTGTCGCGAGACAAAATGTATTGTTGTCTTGTATGGACACTATATCGTGAAAAAGATGCCCATTGTTTCTTTCAGACTCTTTTTGGGGAACACCGCCTCCTCAGAGCGCCCCTGGCGAGATCAAAATAATACGTATATAATACAATAACAAATAGAATGTTATCAGCAGTGCCCCCGGGGTAATACTCCCCCCCCCGAACATTGCTTCCGAAGGAGTCACTGGTGATGCTCCATTTCCAATGCTACATATGTTTGATTTTAAATACTTCAGTATCGTCTCGAAACTTTACACGAACATACTGCCTAGTTTCGAGACCATCTCAACAGTTAGCGTATAAATATATCCTTTCCGTCTATGTCTGTAATAACGAAAATATTTTGTTCACGCAATGCCAACAGAAATTATTTTGATAAAACAAAGCAACGTGATAAGAAAAAAACGCAAGATAAAACAAGGTCGGCGGGGATTCGAACCCAGACCTGCTACTCAGAAACCAGACACTTTACCGCGGAGCTAACTTACTACGTTGAATTCTGCTAGTTCTATTCTCCTCAATATACCACATAAGAGGCCAAATGAAGGCAATTCAAAAATATGGCAATTTTGAATTCAAGATGGCGACTTCTCCAATGATTTGTTTCTTCACTTAAACTGAACTACGTCCTTAATAACATAGCGAAACCTGGCTTACCTACCAAGAGCACAACTTACAATTTTCATGGTTACAAATTTTTGAGCCGCCATTTTGAATCGAAGATGACGACTTTTCCAACATGTCGGAATTTTCCCCTCACATGCGCTGTACTCTACACACTTGAACGCAATTTCGTGATTCCACCATATCTACAAATTGTGTAGAATTAGACGCACCCTTATAATATTCCTAGCACTTTCTTACACCGAACATGACTATTTTTTTCAAGTTTAAGGGCGGATTCGCAAACTACGCATCAGAATAAACATCACCTCGAAATTTCTACCTCCTAGATACAGCCATTACAAATTTCACATTTTTTCGATTTGCGCCGCGAAACGAAAACGAATTTTAATGCTCTTTTTTCTATCATAAACTATGTTCCTAGCTTCACTGCCTGACAAAATATGACGTTTCTATGGTGTGCGGAACTACTCTAAAAACCAGCATTTCAAACCGACGAAAAATTTCGACACTTCATTTACATGGAAAATGTAGCCTTTTTCGTGATATCGGAATTTTCCCATTACTCACATCCCATGACGAACAAGTATGCAAAATTTGGTGTTTGTATGTTTTGTGGAAGTATGCAAACAATTAAGTGTGTTTCCGATTATAGAGGTATATAATTCCACGGACGCGGGCCAGCTACGTACCAGTACTATGTGAGCAGTAAGTAGGAAATCCAAAATCTAACGAATTGAGTAGTGTAGGGGAACGACGTAAGCCTACTGTGCAAAAGACCTTGGTTCGATTCCCAACAAGTTTTTCTCTCACTTTTTCTTTCTTTGAAAGTTTATTTTTATAGCATAGGTGATTGAAAATAAGCTTGACTCTATCATATACGGCATTTCATTCCAACCAGACCCGCAACTAAAACTATTAAATCGAAAGGGGCACTTTCCCACGTATCTTATATATTATAAATATGTACGCTGCCGACGAGACAATTTTCAAGAGGGGCCCATTTGTGTGTGTGTATGAGCGTATGTGTGCAGTGGCGTACGCAGGAATTTATTTCGGGAGGGGTCCAAACTCAATATCTGTGTATTTTATATTGAAATTCCTAAACTTGTCCCAAAAATTAGGCTACATTTACACAAAAGTTGGAATTTCGGGGGTGGTCCGGACCCCCAGGAACCACCCCCTGCGTACGTCCCTGTATGTGTGTGTATTTCCTTAAAATTAATATTTTATACTTTCTATTTGTGGTATTCTCTCCAAATTTGGTATACGCAGGTATCTTAACGAGGGACATAAAAGGGGAGAGAGATACTTTGCAATCGTTTCCGGTTTGAAGTAGACACTGTTGTCGCGAGACAAAATGTATTGTTGTCTTGTATGGACACTATATCGTGAAAAAGATGCCCATTGTTTCTTTCAGACTCTTTTTGGGGAACACCGCCTCCTCAGAGCGCCCCTGGCGAGATCAAAATAATACGTATATAATACAATAACAAATAGAATGTTATCAGCAGTGCCCCCGGGGTAATACTCCCCCCCCCCGAACATTGCTTCCGATAGAGTCACTGGTGATGCTCCATTTCCAATGCTACATATGTTTGATTTTAAATACTTCAGTATCGTCTCGAAACTTTACACGAACATACTGCCTAGTTTCGAGACCATCTCAACAGTTAGCGTATAAATATATCCTTTCCGTCTATGTCTGTAATAACGAAAATATTTTGTTCACGCAATGCCAACAGAAATTATTTTGATAAAACAAAGCAACGTGATAAGAAAAAAACGCAAGATAAAACAAGGTCGGCGGGGATTCGAACCCAGACCTGCTACTCAGAAACCAGACACTTTACCGCGGAGCTAACGTACTACGTTGAATTCTGCTAGTTCTATTCTCCTCAATATACCACATAAGAGGCCAAATGAAGGCAATTCAAAAATATGGCAATTTTGAATTCAAGATGGCGACTTCTCCAATGATTTGTTTCTTCACTTAAACTGAACTACGTCCTTAATAACATAGCGAAACCTGGCTTACCTACCAAGAGCACAACTTACAATTTTCATGGTTACAAATTTTTGAGCCGCCATTTTGAATCGAAGATGACGACTTTTCCAACATGTCGGAATTTTCCCCTCACATGCGCTGTACTCTACACACTTGAACGCAATTTCGTGATTCCACCATATCTACAAATTGTGTAGAATTAGACGCCCCCTTATAATATTCCTAGCACTTTCTTACACCGAACATGACTATTTTTTTCAAGTTTAAGGGCGGATTCGCAAACTACGCATCAGAATAAACATCACCTCGAAATTTCTACCTCCTAGATACAGCCATTACAAATTTCACATTTTTTCGATTTGCGCCGCGAAACGAAAACGAATTTTAATGCTCTTTTTTCTATCATAAACTATGTTCCTAGCTTCACTGCCTGACAAAATATGACGTTTCTATGGTGTGCGGAACTACTCTAAAAACCAGCATTTCAAACCGACGAAAAATTTCGACACTTCATTTACATGGAAAATGTAGCCTTTTTCGTGATATCGGAATTTTCCCATTACTCACATCCCATGACGAACAAGTATGCAAAATTTGGTGTTTGTATGTTTTGTGGAAGTATGCAAACAATTAAGTGTGTTTCCGATTATAGAGGTATATAATTCCACGGACGCGGGCCAGCTACGTACCAGTACTATGTGAGCAGTAAGTAGGAAATCCAAAATCTAACGAATTGAGTAGTGTAGGGGAACGACGTAAGCCTACTGTGCAAAATACCTTGGTTCGATTCCCAACAAGTTTTTCTCTCACTTTTTCTTTCTTTGAAAGTTTATTTTTATAGCATAGGTGATTGAAAATAAGCTTGACTCTATCATATACGGCATTTCATTCCAACCAGACCCGCAACTAAAACTATTAAATCGAAAGGGGCACTTTCCCACGTATCTTATATATTATAAATATGTACGCTGCCGACGAGACAATTTTCAAGAGGGGCCCATCTGTGTGTGTGTATGAGCGTATGTGTGCAGTGGCGTACGCAGGAATTTATTTCGGGAGGGGTCTAAACTCAATATCTGTGTATTTTATATTGAAATTCCTAAACTTGTCCCAAAAATTAGGCTACATTTACACAAAAGTTGGAATTTCGGGGGTGGTCCGGACCCCCAGGAACCACCCCCTGCGTACGTCCCTGTATGTGTGTGTATTTCCTTAAAATTAATATTTTATACTTTCTATTTGTGGTATTCTCTCCAAATTTGGTATACGCAGGTATCTTAACGAGGGACATAAAAGGGGAGAGAGATACTTTGCAATCGTTTCCGGTTTGAAGTAGACACTGTTGTCGCGAGACAAAATGTATTGTTGTCTTGTATGGACACTATATCGTGAAAAAGATGCCCATTGTTTCTTTCAGACTCTTTTTGGGGAACACCGCCTCCTCAGAGCGCCCCTGGCGAGATCAAAATAATACGTATATAATACAATAACAAATAGAATGTTATCAGCAGTGCCCCCGGGGTAATACTCCCCCCCCCCGAACATTGCTTCCGATAGAGTCACTGGTGATGCTCCATTTCCAATGCTACATATGTTTGATTTTAAATACTTCAGTATCGTCTCGAAACTTTACACGAACATACTGCCTAGTTTCGAGACCATCTCAACAGTTAGCGTATAAATATATCCTTTCCGTCTATGTCTGTAATAACGAAAATATTTTGTTCACGCAATGCCAACAGAAATTATTTTGATAAAACAAAGCAACGTGATAAGAAAAAAACGCAAGATAAAACAAGGTCGGCGGGGATTCGAACCCAGACCTGCTACTCAGAAACCAGACACTTTACCGCGGAGCTAACTTACTACGTTGAATTCTGCTAGTTCTATTCTCCTCAATATACCACATAAGAGGCCAAATGAAGGCAATTCAAAAATATGGCAATTTTGAATTCAAGATGGCGACTTCTCCAATGATTTGTTTCTTCACTTAAACTGAACTACGTCCTTAATAACATAGCGAAACCTGGCTTACCTACCAAGAGCACAACTTACAATTTTCATGGTTACAAATTTTTGAGCCGCCATTTTGAATCGAAGATGACGACTTTTCCAACATGTCGGAATTTTCCCCTCACATGCGCTGTACTCTACACACTTGAACGCAATTTCGTGATTCCACCATATCTACAAATTGTGTAGAATTAGACGCACCCTTATAATATTCCTAGCACTTTCTTACACCGAACATGACTATTTTTTTCAAGTTTAAGGGCGGATTCGCAAACTACGCATCAGAATAAACATCACCTCGAAATTTCTACCTCCTAGATACAGCCATTACAAATTTCACATTTTTTCGATTTGCGCCGCGAAACGAAAACGAATTTTAATGCTCTTTTTTCTATCATAAACTATGTTCCTAGCTTCACTGCCTGACAAAATATGACGTTTCTATGGTGTGCGGAACTACTCTAAAAACCAGCATTTCAAACCGACGAAAAATTTCGACACTTCATTTACATGGAAAATGTAGCCTTTTTCGTGATATCGGAATTTGCCCATTACTCACATCCCATGACGAACAAGTATGCAAAATTTGGTGTTTGTATGTTTTGTGGAAGTATGCAAACAATTAAGTGTGTTTCCGATTATAGAGGTATATAATTCCACGGACGCGGGCCAGCTACGTACCAGTACTATGTGAGCAGTAAGTAGGAAATCCAAAATCTAACGAATTGAGTAGTGTAGGGGAACGACGTAAGCCTACTGTGCAAAAGACCTTGGTTCGATTCCCAACAAGTTTTTCTCTCACTTTTTCTTTCTTTGAAAGTTTATTTTTATAGCATAGGTGATTGAAAATAAGCTTGACTCTATCATATACGGCATTTCATTCCAACCAGACCCGCAACTAAAACTATTAAATCGAAAGGGGCACTTTCCCACGTATCTTATATATTATAAATATGTACGCTGCCGACGAGACAATTTTCAAGAGGGGCCCATTTGTGTGTGTGTATGAGCGTATGTGTGCAGTGGCGTACGCAGGAATTTATTTCGGGAGGGGTCCAAACTCAATATCTGTGTATTTTATATTGAAATTCCTAAACTTGTCCCAAAAATTAGGCTACATTTACACAAAAGTTGGAATTTCGGGGGTGGTCCGGACCCCCAGGAACCACCCCCTGCGTACGTCCCTGTATGTGTGTGTATTTCCTTAAAATTAATATTTTATACTTTCTATTTGTGGTATTCTCTCCAAATTTGGTATACGCAGGTATCTTAACGAGGGACATAAAAGGGGAGAGAGATACTTTGCAATCGTTTCCGGTTTGAAGTAGACACTGTTGTCGCGAGACAAAATGTATTGTTGTCTTGTATGGACACTATATCGTGAAAAAGATGCCCATTGTTTCTTTCAGACTCTTTTTGGGGAACACCGCCTCCTCAGAGCGCCCCTGGCGAGATCAAAATAATACGTATATAATACAATAACAAATAGAATGTTATCAGCAGTGCCCCCGGGGTAATACTCCCCCCCCCGAACATTGCTTCCGATAGAGTCACTGGTGATGCTCCATTTCCAATGCTACATATGTTTGATTTTAAATACTTCAGTATCGTCTCGAAACTTTACACGAACATACTGCCTAGTTTCGAGACCATCTCAACAGTTAGCGTATAAATATATCCTTTCCGTCTATGTCTGTAATAACGAAAATATTTTGTTCACGCAATGCCAACAGAAATTATTTTGATAAAACAAAGCAACGTGATAAGAAAAAAACGCAAGATAAAACAAGGTCGGCGGGGATTCGAACCCAGACCTGCTACTCAGAAACCAGACACTTTACCGCGGAGCTAACGTACTACGTTGAATTCTGCTAGTTCTATTCTCCTCAATATACCACATAAGAGGCCAAATGAAGGCAATTCAAAAATATGGCAATTTTGAATTCAAGATTGCGACTTCTACAATGATTTGTTTCTTCACTTAAACTGAACTACGTCCTTAATAACATAGCGAAACCTGGCTTACCTACCAAGAGCACAACTTACAATTTTCATGGTTACAAATTTTTGAGCCGCCATTTTGAATCGAAGATGACGACTTTTCCAACATGTCGGAATTTTCCCCTCACATGCGCTGTACTCTACACACTTGAACGCAATTTCGTGATTCCACCATATCTACAAATTGTGTAGAATTAGACGCCCCCGTATAATATTCTTAGCACTTTCTTACACCGAACATGACTATTTTTTTCAAGTTTAAGGGCGGATTCGCAAACTACGCATCAGAATAAACATCACCTCGAAATTTCTACCTCCTAGATACAGCCATTACAAATTTCACATTTTTTCGATTTGCGCCGCGAAACGAAAACGAATTTTAATGCTCTTTTTTCTATCATAAACTATGTTCCTAGCTTCACTGCCTGACAAAATATGACGTTTCTATGGTGTGCGGAACTACTCTAAAAACCAGCATTTCAAACCGACGAAAAATTTCGACACTTCATTTACATGGAAAATGTAGCCTTTTTCGTGATATCGGAATTTTCCCATTACTCACATCCCATGACGAACAAGTATGCAAAATTTGGTGTTTGTATGTTTTGTGGAAGTATGCAAACAATTAAGTGTGTTTCCGATTATAGAGGTATATAATTCCACGGACGCGGGCCAGCTACGTACCAGTACTATGTGAGCAGTAAGTAGGAAATCCAAAATCTAACGAATTGAGTAGTGTAGGGGAACGACGTAAGCCTACTGTGCAAAAGACCTTGGTTCGATTCCCAACAAGTTTTTCTCTCACTTTTTCTTTCTTTGAAAGTTTATTTTTATAGCATAGGTGATTGAAAATAAGCTTGACTCTATCATATACGGCATTTCATTCCAACCAGACCCGCAACTAAAACTATTAAATCGAAAGGGGCACTTTCCCACGTATCTTATATATTATAAATATGTACGCTGCCGACGAGACAATTTTCAAGAGGGGCCCATCTGTGTGTGTGTATGAGCGTATGTGTGCAGTGGCGTACGCAGGAATTTATTTCGGGAGGGGTCTAAACTCAATATCTGTGTATTTTATATTGAAATTCCTAAACTTGTCCCAAAAATTAGGCTACATTTACACAAAAGTTGGAATTTCGGGGGTGGTCCGGACCCCCAGGAACCACCCCCTGCGTACGTCCCTGTATGTGTGTGTATTTCCTTAAAATTAATATTTTATACTTTCTATTTGTGGTATTCTCTCCAAATTTGGTATACGCAGGTATCTTAACGAGGGACATAAAAGGGGAGAGAGATACTTTGCAATCGTTTCCGGGAATCGTCCGGACACTGTTGTCGCGAGACAAAATGTATTGTTGTCTTGTATGGACACTATATCGTGAAAAAGATGCCCATTGTTTCTTTCAGACTCTTTTTGGGGAACACCGCCTCCTCAGAGCGCCCCTGGCGAGATCAAAATAATACGTATATAATACAATAACAAATAGAATGTTATCAGCAGTGCCCCCGGGGTAATACTCCCCCCCCCCCGAACATTGCTTCCGATAGAGTCACTGGTGATGCTCCATTTCCAATGCTACATATGTTTGATTTTAAATACTTCAGTATCGTCTCGAAACTTTACACGAACATACTGCCTAGTTTCGAGACCATCTCAACAGTTAGCGTATAAATATATCCTTTCCGTCTATGTCTGTAATAACGAAAATATTTTGTTCACGCAATGCCAACAGAAATTATTTTGATAAAACAAAGCAACGTGATAAGAAAAAAACGCAAGATAAAACAAGGTCGGCGGGGATTCGAACCAAGACCTGCTACTCAGAAACCAGACACTTTACCGCGGAGCTAACTTACTACGTTGAATTCTGCTAGTTCTATTCTCCTCAATATACCACATAAGAGGCCAAATGAAGGCAATTCAAAAATATGGCAATTTTGAATTCAAGATGGCGACTTCTCCAATGATTTGTTTCTTCACTTAAACTGAACTACGTCCTTAATAACATAGCGAAACCTGGCTTACCTACCAAGAGCACAACTTACAATTTTCATGGTTACAAATTTTTGAGCCGCCATTTTGAATCGAAGATGACGACTTTTCCAACATGTCGGAATTTTCCCCTCACATGCGCTGTACTCTACACACTTGAACGCAATTTCGTGATTCCACCATATCTACAAATTGTGTAGAATTAGACGCTCCCTTATAATATTCCTAGCACTTTCTTACACCGAACATGACTATTTTTTTCAAGTTTAAGGGCGGATTCGCAAACTACGCATCAGAATAAACATCACCTCGAAATTTCTACCTCCTAGATACAGCCATTACAAATTTCACATTTTTTCGATTTGCGCCGCGAAACGAAAACGAATTTTAATGCTCTTTTTTCTATCATAAACTATGTTCCTAGCTTCACTGCCTGACAAAATATGACGTTTCTATGGTGTGCGGAACTACTCTAAAAACCAGCATTTCAAACCGACGAAAAATTTCGACACTTCATTTACATGGAAAATGTAGCCTTTTTCGTGATATCGGAATTTTCCCATTACTCACATCCCATGACGAACAAGTATGCAAAATTTGGTGTTTGTATGTTTTGTGGAAGTATGCAAACAATTAAGTGTGTTTCCGATTATAGAGGTATATAATTCCACGGACGCGGGCCAGCTACGTACCAGTACTATGTGAGCAGTAAGTAGGAAATCCAAAATCTAACGAATTGAGTAGTGTAGGGGAACGACGTAAGCCTACTGTGCAAAAGACCTTGGTTCGATTCCCAACAAGTTTTTCTCTCACTTTTTCTTTCTTTGAAAGTTTATTTTTATAGCATAGGTGATTGAAAATAAGCTTGACTCTATCATATACGGCATTTCATTCCAACCAGACCCGCAACTAAAACTATTAAATCGAAAGGGGCACTTTCCCACGTATCTTATATATTATAAATATGTACGCTGCCGACGAGACAATTTTCAAGAGGGGCCCATTTGTGTGTGTGTATGAGCGTATGTGTGCAGTGGCGTACGCAGGAATTTATTTCGGGAGGGGTCCAAACTCAATATCTGTGTATTTTATATTGAAATTCCTAAACTTGTCCCAAAAATTAGGCTACATTTACACAAAAGTTGGAATTTCGGGGGTGGTCCGGACCCCCAGGAACCACCCCCTGCGTACGTCCCTGTATGTGTGTGTATTTCCTTAAAATTAATATTTTATACTTTCTATTTGTGGTATTCTCTCCAAATTTGGTATACGCAGGTATCTTAACGAGGGACATAAAAGGGGAGAGAGATACTTTGCAATCGTTTCCGGTTTGAAGTAGACACTGTTGTCGCGAGACAAAATGTATTGTTGTCTTGTATGGACACTATATCGTGAAAAAGATGCCCATTGTTTCTTTCAGACTCTTTTTGGGGAACACCGCCTCCTCAGAGCGCCCCTGGCGAGATCAAAATAATACGTATATAATACAATAACAAATAGAATGTTATCAGCAGTGCCCCCGGGGTAATACTCCCCCCCCCCCCGAACATTGCTTCCGATAGAGACACTGGTGATGCTCGATTTCCAATGCTACATATGTTTGATTTTAAATACTTCAGTATCGTCTCGAAACTTTACACGAACATACTGCCTAGTTTCGAGACCATCTCAACAGTTAGCGTATAAATATATCCTTTCCGTCTATGTCTGTAATAACGAAAATATTTTGTTCACGCAATGCCAACAGAAATTATTTTGATAAAACAAAGCAACGTGATAAGAAAAAAACGCAAGATAAAACAAGGTCGGCGGGGATTCGAACCCAGACCTGCTACTCAGAAACCAGACACTTTACCGCGGAGCTAACGTACTACGTTGAATTCTGCTAGTTCTATTCTCCTCAATATACCACATAAGAGGCCAAATGAAGGCAATTCAAAAATATGGCAATTTTGAATTCAAGATGGCGACTTCTCCAATGATTTGTTTCTTCACTTAAACTGAACTACGTCCTTAATAACATAGCGAAACCTGGCTTACCTACCAAGAGCACAACTTACAATTTTCATGGTTACAAATTTTTGAGCCGCCATTTTGAATCGAAGATGACGACTTTTCCAACATGTCGGAATTTTCCCCTCACATGCGCTGTACTCTACACACTTGAACGCAATTTCGTGGTTCCACCATATCTACAAATTGTGTAGAATTAGACGCCCCCTTATAATATTCCTAGCACTTTCTTACACCGAACATGACTATTTTTTTCAAGTTTAAGGGCGGATTCGCAAACTACGCATCAGAATAAACATCACCTCGAAATTTCTACCTCCTAGATACAGCCATTACAAATTTCACATTTTTTCGATTTGCGCCGCGAAACGAAAACGAATTTTAATGCTCTTTTTTCTATCATAAACTATGTTCCTAGCTTCACTGCCTGACAAAATATGACGTTTCTATGGTGTGCGGAACTACTCTAAAAACCAGCATTTCAAACCGACGAAAAATTTCGACACTTCATTTACATGGAAAATGTAGCCTTTTTCGTGATATCAGAATTTTCCCATTACTCACATCCCATGACGAACAAGTATGCAAAATTTGGTGTTTGTATGTTTTGTGGAAGTATGCAAACAATTAAGTGTGTTTCCGATTATAGAGGTATATAATTCCACGGACGCGGGCTAGCTACGTACCAGTACTATGTGAGCAGTAAGTAGGAAATCCAAAATCTAACGAATTGAGTAGTGTAGGGGAACGACGTAAGCCTACTGTGCAAAAGACCTTGGTTCGATTCCCAACAAGTTTTTCTCTCACTTTTTCTTTCTTTGAAAGTTTATTTTTATAGCATAGGTGATTGAAAATAAGCTTGACTCTATCATATACGGCATTTCATTCCAACCAGACCCGCAACTAAAACTATTAAATCGAAAGGGGCACTTTCCCACGTATCTTATATATTATAAATATGTACGCTGCCGACGAGACAATTTTCAAGAGGGGCCCATTTGTGTGTGTGTATGAGCGTATGTGTGCAGTGGCGTACGCAGGAATTTATTTCGGGAGGGGTCCAAACTCAATATCTGTGTATTTTATATTGAAATTCCTAAACTTGTCCCAAAAATTAGGCTACATTTACACAAAAGTTGGAATTTCGGGGGTGGTCCGGACCCCCAGGAACCACCCCCTGCGTACGTCCCTGTAAGTGTGTGTATTTCCTTAAAATTAATATTTTATACTTTCTATTTGTGGTATTCTCTCCAAATTTGGTATACGCAGGTATCTTAACGAGGGACATAAAAGGGGAGAGAGATACTTTGCAATCGTTTCCGGGAATCGTCCGGACACTGTTGTCGCGAGACAAAATGTATTGTTGTCTTGTATGGACACTATATCGTGAAAAAGATGCCCATTGTTTCTTTCAGACTCTTTTTGGGGAACACCGCCTCCTCAGAGCGCCCCTGGCGAGATCAAAATAATACGTATATAATACAATAACAAATAGAATGTTATCAGCAGTGCCCCCGGGGTAATACTCCCCCCCCCCCGAACATTGCTTCCGATAGAGTCACTGGTGATGCTCCATTTCCAATGCTACATATGTTTGATTTTAAATACTTCAGTATCGTCTCGAAACTTTACACGAACATACTGCCTAGTTTCGAGACCATCTCAACAGTTAGCGTATAAATATATCCTTTCCGTCTATGTCTGTAATAACGAAAATATTTTGTTCACGCAATGCCAACAGAAATTATTTTGATAAAACAAAGCAACGTGATAAGAAAAAAACGCAAGATAAAACAAGGTCGGCGGGGATTCGAACCAAGACCTGCTACTCAGAAACCAGACACTTTACCGCGGAGCTAACTTACTACGTTGAATTCTGCTAGTTCTATTCTCCTCAATATACCACATAAGAGGCCAAATGAAGGCAATTCAAAAATATGGCAATTTTGAATTCAAGATGGCGACTTCTCCAATGATTTGTTTCTTCACTTAAACTGAACTACGTCCTTAATAACATAGCGAAACCTGGCTTACCTACCAAGAGCACAACTTACAATTTTCATGGTTACAAATTTTTGAGCCGCCATTTTGAATCGAAGATGACGACTTTTCCAACATGTCGGAATTTTCCCCTCACATGCGCTGTACTCTACACACTTGAACGCAATTTCGTGATTCCACCATATCTACAAATTGTGTAGAATTAGACGCCCCCTTATAATATTCCTAGCACTTTCTTACACCGAACATGACTATTTTTTTCAAGTTTAAGGGCGGATTCGCAAACTACGCATCAGAATAAACATCACCTCGAAATTTCTACCTCCTAGATACAGCCATTACAAATTTCACATTTTTTCGATTTGCGCCGCGAAACGAAAACGAATTTTAATGCTCTTTTTTCTATCATAAACTATGTTCCTAGCTTCACTGCCTGACAAAATATGACGTTTCTATGGTGTGCGGAACTACTCTAAAAACCAGCATTTCAAACCGACGAAAAATTTCGACACTTCATTTACATGGAAAATGTAGCCTTTTTCGTGATATCGGAATTTTCCCATTACTCACATCCCATGACGAACAAGTATGCAAAATTTGGTGTTTGTATGTTTTGTGGAAGTATGCAAACAATTAAGTGTGTTTCCGATTATAGAGGTATATAATTCCACGGACGCGGGCCAGCTACGTACCAGTACTATGTGAGCAGTAAGTAGGAAATCCAAAATCTAACGAATTGAGTAGTGTAGGGGAACGACGTAAGCCTACTGTGCAAAAGACCTTGGTTCGATTCCCAACAAGTTTTTCTCTCACTTTTTCTTTCTTTGAAAGTTTATTTTTATAGCATAGGTGATTGAAAATAAGCTTGACTCTATCATATACGGCATTTCATTCCAACCAGACCCGCAACTAAAACTATTAAATCGAAAGGGGCACTTTCCCACGTATCTTATATATTATAAATATGTACGCTGCCGACGAGACAATTTTCAAGAGGGGCCCATCTGTGTGTGTGTATGAGCGTATGTGTGCAGTGGCGTACGCAGGAATTTATTTCGGGAGGGGTCTAAACTCAATATCTGTGTATTTTATATTGAAATTCCTAAACTTGTCCCAAAAATTAGGCTACATTTACACAAAAGTTGGAATTTCGGGGGTGGTCCGGACCCCCAGGAACCACCCCCTGCGTACGTCCCTGTATGTGTGTGTATTTCCTTAAAATTAATATTTTATACTTTCTATTTGTGGTATTCTCTCCAAATTTGGTATACGCAGGTATCTTAACGAGGGACATAAAAGGGGAGAGAGATACTTTGCAATCGTTTCCGGGAATCGTCCGGACACTGTTGTCGCGAGACAAAATGTATTGTTGTCTTGTATGGACACTATATCGTGAAAAAGATGCCCATTGTTTCTTTCAGACTCTTTTTGGGGAACACCGCCTCCTCAGAGCGCCCCTGGCGAGATCAAAATAATACGTATATAATACAATAACAAATAGAATGTTATCAGCAGTGCCCCCGGGGTAATACTCCCCCCCCCCCGAACATTGCTTCCGATAGAGTCACTGGTGATGCTCCATTTCCAATGCTACATATGTTTGATTTTAAATACTTCAGTATCGTCTCGAAACTTTACACGAACATACTGCCTAGTTTCGAGACCATCTCAACAGTTACCGTATAAATATATCCTTTCCGTCTATGTCTGTAATAACGAAAATATTTTGTTCACGCAATGCCAACAGAAATTATTTTGATAAAACAAAGCAACGTGATAAGAAAAAAACGCAAGATAAAACAAGGTCGGCGGGGATTCGAACCAAGACCTGCTACTCAGAAACCAGACACTTTACCGCGGAGCTAACTTACTACGTTGAATTCTGCTAGTTCTATTCTCCTCAATATACCACATAAGAGGCCAAATGAAGGCAATTCAAAAATATGGCAATTTTGAATTCAAGATGGCGACTTCTCCAATGATTTGTTTCTTCACTTAAACTGAACTACGTCCTTAATAACATAGCGAAACCTGGCTTACCTACCAAGAGCACAACTTACAATTTTCATGGTTACAAATTTTTGAGCCGCCATTTTGAATCGAAGATGACGACTTTTCCAACATGTCGGAATTTTCCCCTCACATGCGCTGTACTCTACACACTTGAACGCAATTTCGTGATTCCACCATATCTACAAATTGTGTAGAATTAGACGCACCCTTATAATATTCCTAGCACTTTCTTACACCGAACATGACTATTTTTTTCAAGTTTAAGGGCGGATTCGCAAACTACGCATCAGAATAAACATCACCTCGAAATTTCTACCTCCTAGATACAGCCATTACAAATTTCACATTTTTTCGATTTGCGCCGCAAAACGAAAACGAATTTTAATGCTCTTTTTTCTATCATAAACTATGTTCCTAGCTTCACTGCCTGACAAAATATGACGTTTCTATGGTGTGCGGAACTACTCTAAAAACCAGCATTTCAAACCGACGAAAAATTTCGACACTTCATTTACATGGAAAATGTAGCCTTTTTCGTGATATCGGAATTTTCCCATTACTCACATCCCATGACGAACAAGTATGCAAAATTTGGTGTTTGTATGTTTTGTGGAAGTATGCAAACAATTAAGTGTGTTTCCGATTATAGAGGTATATAATTCCACGGACGCGGGCCAGCTACGTACCAGTACTATGTGAGCAGTAAGTAGGAAATCCAAAATCTAACGAATTGAGTAGTGTAGGGGAACGACGTAAGCCTACTGTGCAAAAGACCTTGGTTCGATTCCCAACAAGTTTTTCTCTCACTTTTTCTTTCTTTGAAAGTTTATTTTTATAGCATAGGTGATTGAAAATAAGCTTGACTCTATCATATACGGCATTTCATTCCAACCAGACCCGCAACTAAAACTATTAAATCGAAAGGGGCACTTTCCCACGTATCTTATATATTATAAATATGTACGCTGCCGACGAGACAATTTTCAAGAGGGGCCCATTTGTGTGTGTGTATGAGCGTATGTGTGCAGTGGCGTACGCAGGAATTTATTTCGGGAGGGGTCCAAACTCAATATCTGTGTATTTTATATTGAAATTCCTAAACTTGTCCCAAAACTTAGGCTACATTTACACAAAAGTTGGAATTTCGGGGGTGGTCCGGACCCCCAGGAACCACCCCTGCGTACGTCCCTGTATGTGTGTGTATTTCCTTAAAATTAATATTTTATACTTTCTATTTGTGGTATTCTCTCCAAATTTGGTATACGCAGGTATCTTAACGAGGGACATAAAAGGGGAGAGAGATACTTTGCAATCGTTTCCGGTTTGAAGTAGACACTGTTGTCGCGAGACAAAATGTATTGTTGTCTTGTATGGACACTATATCGTGAAAAAGATGCCCATTGTTTCTTTCAGACTCTTTTTGGGGAACACCGCCTCCTCAGAGCGCCCCTGGCGAGATCAAAATAATACGTATATAATACAATAACAAATAGAATGTTATCAGCAGTGCCCCCGGGGTAATACTCCCCCCCCCCGAACATTGCTTCCGATAGAGACACTGGTGATGCTCGATTTCCAATGCTACATATGTTTGATTTTAAATACTTCAGTATCGTCTCGAAACTTTACACGAACATACTGCCTAGTTTCGAGACCATCTCAACAGTTAGCGTATAAATATATCCTTTCCGTCTATGTCTGTAATAACGAAAATATTTTGTTCACGCAATGCCAACAGAAATTATTTTGATAAAACAAAGCAACGTGATAAGAAAAAAACGCAAGTAAAACAAGGTCGGCGGGGATTCGAACCCAGACCTGCTACTCAGAAACCAGACACTTTACCGCGGAGCTAACGTACTACGTTGAATTCTGCTAGTTCTATTCTCCTCAATATACCACATAAGAGGCCAAATGAAGGCAATTCAAAAATATGGCAATTTTGAATTCAAGATGGCGACTTCTCCAATGATTTGTTTCTTCACTTAAACTGAACTACGTCCTTAATAACATAGCGAAACCTGGCTTACCTACCAAGAGCACAACTTACAATTTTCATGGTTACAAATTTTTGAGCCGCCATTTTGAATCGAAGATGACGACTTTTCCAACATGTCGGAATTTTCCCCTCACATGCGCTGTACTCTACACACTTGAACGCAATTTCGTGGTTCCACCATATCTACAAATTGTGTAGAATTAGACGCACCCTTATAATATTCCTAGCACTTTCTTACACCGAACATGACTATTTTTTTCAAGTTTAAGGGCGGATTCGCAAACTACGCATCAGAATAAACATCACCTCGAAATTTCTACCTCCTAGATACAGCCATTACAAATTTCACATTTTTTCGATTTGCGCCGCGAACGAAAACGAATTTTAATGCTCTTTTTTCTATCATAAACTATGTTCCTAGCTTCACTGCCTGACAAAATATGACGTTTCTATGGTGTGCGGAACTACTCTAAAAACCAGCATTTCAAACCGACGAAAAATTTCGACACTTCATTTACATGGAAAATGTAGCCTTTTTCGTGATATCAGAATTTTCCATTACTCACATCCCATGACGAACAAGTATGCAAAATTTGGTGTTTGTATGTTTTGTGGAAGTATGCAAACAATTAAGTGTGTTTCCGATTATAGAGGTATATAATTCCACGGACGCGGGCCAGCTACGTACCAGTACTATGTGAGCAGTAAGTAGGAAATCCAAAATCTAACGAATTGAGTAGTGTAGGGGAACGACGTAAGCCTACTGTGCAAAAGACCTTGGTTCGATTCCCAACAAGTTTTTCTCTCACTTTTTCTTTCTTTGAAAGTTTATTTTTATAGCATAGGTGATTGAAAATAAGCTTGACTCTATCATATACGGCATTTCATTCCAACCAGACCCGGAACTAAAACTATTAATCGAAAGGGGCACTTTCCCACGTATCTTATATATTATAAATATGTACGCTGCCGACGAGACAATTTTCAAGAGGGGCCCATTTGTGTGTGTGTATGAGCGTATGTGTGCAGTGGCGTACGCAGGAATTTATTCGGGAGGGGTCCAAACTCAATATCTGTGTATTTTATATTGAAATTCCTAAACTTGTCCCAAAAATTAGGCTACATTTACACAAAAGTTGGAATTTCGGGGGTGGTCCGGACCCCCAGGAACCACCCCTGCGTACGTCCCTGTATGTGTGTGTATTTCCTTAAAATTAATATTTTATACTTTCTATTTGTGGTATTCTCTCCAAATTTGGTATACGCAGGTATCTTAACGAGGGGACATAAAAGGGGAGAGAGATACTTTGCAATCGTTTCCGGTTTGAAGTAGACACTGTTGTCGCGAGACAAATGTATTGTTGTCTTGTATGGACACTATATCGTGAAAAAGATGCCCATTGTTTCTTTCAGACTCTTTTTGGGGAACACCGCCTCCTCAGAGCGCCCTGGCGAGATCAAAATAATACGTATATAATACAATAACAAATAGAATGTTATCAGCAGTGCCCCCGGGGTAATACTCCCCCCCCCCCCGAACATTGCTTCCGATAGAGACACTGGTGATGCTCCATTTCCAATGCTACATATGTTTGATTTTAAATACTTCAGTATCGTCTCGAAACTTTACACGAACATACTGCCTAGTTTCGAGACCATCTCAACAGTTAGCGTATAATATATCCTTTCCGTCTATGTCTGTAATAACGAAATATTTTGTTCACGCAATGCCAACAGAAATTATTTTGATAAAACAAAGCAACGTGATAAGAAAAAAACGCAAGATAAAACAAGGTCGGCGGGGATTCGAACCAAGACCTGCTACTCAGAAACCAGACACTTTACCGCGGAGCTAACTTACTACGTTGAATTCTGCTAGTTCTATTCTCCTCAATATACCACATAAGAGGCCAAATGAAGGCAATTCAAAAATATGGCAATTTTGAATTCAAGATGGCGACTTCTCCAATGATTTGTTTCTTCACTTAAACTGAACTACGTCCTTAATAACATAGCGAAACCTGGCTTACCTACCAAGAGCACAACTTACAATTTTCATGGTTACAAATTTTTGAGCCGCCATTTTGAATCGAAGATGACGACTTTTCCAACATGTCGGAATTTTCCCCTCACATGCGCTGTACTCTACACACTTGAACGCAATTTCGTGATTCCACCATATCTACAAATTGTGTAGAATTAGACGCCCCCTTATAATATTCCTAGCACTTTCTTACACCGAACATGACTATTTTTTTCAAGTTTAAGGGCGGATTCGCAAACTACGCCATCAGAAATAAACATCACCTCGAAATTTCTACCTCCTAGATACAGCCATTACAAATTTCACATTTTTTCGATTTGCGCCGCGAAACGAAAACGAATTTTAATGCTCTTTTTTCTATCATAAACTATGTTCCTAGCTTCACTGCCTGACAAAATATGACGTTTCTATGGTGTGCGGAACTACTCTAAAAACCAGCATTTCAAACCGACGAAAATTTCGACACTTCATTTACATGGAAATGTAGCCTTTTTCGTGATATCGGAATTTTCCCATTACTCACATCCCATGACGAACAAGTATGCAAATTTGGTGTTTGTATGTTTTGTGGAAGTATGCAAACAATTAAGTGTGTTTCCGATTATAGAGGTATATAATTCCACGGACGCGGGCAGCTACGTACCAGGCGGGCCAGCTACGTACCAGTACTATGTGAGCAGTAAGTAGGAAATCCAAAATCTAACGAATTGAGTAGTGTAGGGGAACGACGTAAGCCTACTGTGCAAAAGACCTTGGTTCGATTCCCAACAAGTTTTTCTCTCACTTTTTCTTTCTTTGAAAGTTTATTTTTATAGCATAGGTGATTGAAAATAAGCTTGACTCTATCATATACGGCATTTCATTCCAACCAGACCCGCAACTAAAACTATTAAATCGAAAGGGGCACTTTCCCACGTATCTTATATATTATAAATATGTACGCTGCCGACGAGACAATTTTCAAGAGGGGCCCATTTGTGTGTGTGTATGAGCGTATGTGTGCAGTGGCGTACGCAGGAATTTATTTCGGGAGGGGTCCAAACTCAATATCTGTGTATTTTATATTGAAATTCCTAAACTTGTCCCAAAAATTAGGCTACATTTACACAAAAGTTGGAATTTCGGGGGTGGTCCGGACCCCCAGGAACCACCCCCTGCGTACGTCCCTGTATGTGTGTGTATTTCCTTAAAATTAATATTTTATACTTTCTATTTGTGGTATTCTCTCCAAATTTGGTATACGCAGGTATCTTAACGAGGGACATAAAAGGGGAGAGAGATACTTTGCAATCGTTTCCGGTTTGAAGTAGACACTGTTGTCGCGAGACAAAATGTATTGTTGTCTTGTATGGACACTATATCGTGAAAAAGATGCCCATTGTTTCTTTCAGACTCTTTTTGGGGAACACCGCCTCCTCAGAGCGCCCCTGGCGAGATCAAAATAATACGTATATAATACAATAACAAATAGAATGTTATCAGCAGTGCCCCCGGGGTAATACTCCCCCCCCCCCGAACATTGCTTCCGATAGAGACACTGGTGATGCTCCATTTCCAATGCTACATATGTTTGATTTTAAATACTTCAGTATCGTCTCGAAACTTTACACGAACATACTGCCTAGTTTCGAGACCATCTCAACAGTTAGCGTATAAATATATCCTTTCCGTCTATGTCTGTAATAACGAAAATATTTTGTTCACGCAATGCCAACAGAAATTATTTTGATAAAACAAAGCAACGTGATAAGAAAAAAACGCAAGATAAAACAAGGTCGGCGGGGATTCGAACCAAGACCTGCTACTCAGAAACCAGACACTTTACCGCGGAGCTAACTTACTACGTTGAATTCTGATAGTTCTATTCTCCTCAATATACCACATAAGAGGCCAAATGAAGGCAATTCAAAAATATGGCAATTTTGAATTCAAGATGGCGACTTCTCCAATGATTTGTTTCTTCACTTAAACTGAACTACGTCCTTAATAACATAGCGAAACCTGGCTTACCTACCAAGAGCACAACTTACAATTTTCATGGTTACAAATTTTTGAGCCGCCATTTTGAATCGAAGATGACGACTTTTCCAACATGTCGGAAGTTTCCCCTCACATGCGCTGTACTCTACACACTTGAACGCAATTTCGTGATTCCACCATATCTACAAATTGTGTAGAATTAGACGCCCCCTTATAATATTCCTAGCACTTTCTTACACCGAACATGACTATTTTTTTCAAGTTTAAGGGCGGATTCGCAAACTACGCATCAGAATAAACATCACCTCGAAATTTCTACCTCCTAGATACAGCCATTACAAATTTCACATTTTTTCGATTTGCGCCGCGAAACGAAAACGAATTTTAATGCTCTTTTTTCTATCATAAACTATGTTCCTAGCTTCACTGCCTGACAAAATATGACGTTTCTATGGTGTGCGGAACTACTCTAAAAACCAGCATTTCAAACCGACGAAAAATTTCGACACTTCATTTACATGGAAAATGTAGCCTTTTTCGTGATATCGGAATTTTCCCATTACTCACATCCCATGACGAACAAGTATGCAAAATTTGGTGTTTGTATGTTTTGTGGAAGTATGCAAACAAATAAGTGTGTTTCCGATTATAGAGGTATATAATTCCACGGACGCGGGCCAGCTACGTACCAGTACTATGTGAGCAGTAAGTAGGAAATCCAAAATCTAACGAATTGAGTAGTGTAGGGGAACGACGTAAGCCTACTGTGCAAAAGACCTTGGTTCGATTCCCAACAAGTTTTTCTCTCACTTTTTCTTTCTTTGAAAGTTTATTTTTATAGCATAGGTGATTGAAAATAAGCTTGACTCTATCATATACGGCATTTCATTCCAACCAGACCCGCAACTAAAACTATTAAATCGAAAGGGGCACTTTCCCACGTATCTTATATATTATAAATATGTACGCTGCCGACGAGACAATTTTCAAGAGGGGCCCATTTGTGTGTGTGTATGAGCGTATGTGTGCAGTGGCGTACGCAGGAATTTATTTCGGGAGGGGTCCAAACTCAATATCTGTGTATTTTATATTGAAATTCCTAAACTTGTCCCAAAAATTAGGCTACATTTACACAAAAGTTGGAATTTCGGGGGTGGTCCGGACCCCCAGGAACCACCCCCTGCGTACGTCCCTGTATGTGTGTGTATTTCCTTAAAATTAATATTTTATACTTTCTATTTGTGGTATTCTCTCCAAATTTGGTATACGCAGGTATCTTAACGAGGGACATAAAAGGGGAGAGAGATACTTTGCAATCGTTTCCGGTTTGAAGTAGACACTGTTGTCGCGAGACAAAATGTATTGTTGTCTTGTATGGACACTATATCGTGAAAAAGATGCCCATTGTTTCTTTCAGACTCTTTTTGGGGAACACCGCCTCCTCAGAGCGCCCCTGGCGAGATCAAAATAATACGTATATAATACAATAACAAATAGAATGTTATCAGCAGTGCCCCCGGGGTAATACTCCCCCCCGAACATTGCTTCCGATAGAGACACTGGTGATGCTCCATTTCCAATGCTACATATGTTTGATTTTAAATACTTCAGTATCGTCTCGAAACTTTACACGAACATACTGCCTAGTTTCGAGACCATCTCAACAGTTAGCGTATAAATATATCCTTTCCGTCTATGTCTGTAATAACGAAAATATTTTGTTCACGCAATGCCAACAGAAATTATTTTGATAAAACAAAGCAACGTGATAAGAAGAAAACGCAAGATAAAACAAGGTCGGCGGGGATTCGAACCCAGACCTGCTACTTAGAAACCAGACACTTTACCGCGGAGCTAACTTACTACGTTGAATTCTGCTAGTTCTATTCTCCTCAATATACCACATAAGAGGCCAAATGAAGGCAATTCAAAAATATGGCAATTTTGAATTCAAGATGGCGACTTCTCCAATGATTTGTTTCTTCACTTAAACTGAACTACGTCCTTAATAACATAGCGAAACCTGGCTTACCTACCAAGAGCACAACTTACAATTTTCATGGTTACAAATTTTTGAGCCGCCATTTTGAATCGAAGATGACGACTTTTCCAACATGTCGGAATTTTCCCCTCACATGCGCTGTACTCTACACACTTGAACGCAATTTCGTGATTCCACCATATCTACAAATTGTGTAGAAATAGACGCACCCTTATAATATTCCTAGCACTTTCTTACACCGAACATGACTATTTTTTTCAAGTTTAAGGGCGGATTCGCAAACTACGCATCAGAATAAACATCACCTCGAAATTTCTACCTCCTAGATACAGCCATTACAAATTTCACATTTTTTCGATTTGCGCCGCGAAACGAAAACGAATTTTAATGCTCTTTTTTCTATCATAAACTATGTTCCTAGCTTCACTGCCTGACAAAATATGACGTTTCTATGGTGTTCGGAACTACTCTAAAAACCAGCATTTCAAACCGACGAAAAATTTCGCCACTTCATTACATGGAAAATGTAGCCTTTTTCGTGATATCGGAATTTTCCCATTACTCACATCCCATGACGAACAAGTATGCAAAATTTGGTGTTTGTATGTTTTGTGGAAGTATGCAAACAATTAAGTGTGTTTCCGATTATAGAGGTATATAATTCCACGGACGCGGGCCAGCTACGTACCAGTACTATGTGAGCAGTAAGTAGGAAATCCAAATTCTGACGAATTGAGTAGTGTAGGGGAACGACGTAAGCCTACTGTGCAAAAGACCTTGGTTCGATTCCCAACAAGTTTTTCTCTCACTTTTTCTTTCTTTGAAAGTTTATTTTTATAGCATAGGTGATTGAAAATAAGCTTGACTCTATCATATACGGCATTTCATTCCAACCAGACCCGCAACTAAAACTATTAAATCGAAAGGGGCACTTTCCCACGTATCTTATATATTATAAATATGTACGCTGCCGACGAGACAATTTTCAAGAGGGGCCCATTTGTGTGTGTGTATGAGCGTATGTGTGCAGTGGCGTACGCAGGAATTTATTTCGGGAGGGGTCCAAACTCAATATCTGTGTATTTTATATTGAAATTCCTAAACTTGTCCCAAAAATTAGGCTACATTTACACAAAAGTTGGAATTTCGGGGGTGGTCCGGACCCCCAGGAACCACCCCCTGCGTACGTCCCTGTATGTGTGTGTATTTCCTTAAAATTAATATTTTATACTTTCTATTTGTGGTATTCTCTCCAAATTTGGTATACGCAGGTATCTTAACGAGGGACATAAAAGGGGAGAGAGATACTTTGCAATCGTTTCCGGTTTGAAGTAGACACTGTTGTCGCGAGACAAAATGTATTGTTGTCTTGTACGGACACTATATCGTGAAAAAGATGCCCATTGTTTCTTTCAGACTCTTTTTGGGGAACACCGCCTCCTCAGAGCGCCCCTGGCGAGATCAAAATAACACGTATATAATACAATAACAAATAGAATGTTATCAGCAGTGCCCCCGGGGTAATACTCCCCCCCGAACATTGCTTCCGATAGAGACACTGGTGATGCTCCATTTCCAATGCTACATATGTTTGATTTTAAATACTTCAGTATCGTCTCGAAACTTTACACGAACATACTGCCTAGTTTCGAGACCATCTCAACAGTTACCGTATAAATATATCCTTTCCGTCTATGTCTGTAATAACGAAAATATTTTGTTCACGCAATGCCAACAGAAATTATTTTGATAAAACAAAGCAACGTGATAAGAAAAAAACGCAAGATAAAACAAGGTCGGCGGGGATTCGAACCCAGACCTGCTACTCAGAAACCAGACACTTTACCGCGGAGCTAACTTACTACGTTGAATTCTGCTAGTTCTATTCTCCTCAATATACCACATAAGAGGCCAAATGAAGGCAATTCAAAAATATGGCAATTTTGAATTCAAGATGGCGACTTCTCCAATGATTTGTTTCTTCACTTAAACTGAACTACGTCCTTAATAACATAGCGAAACCTGGCTTACCTACCAAGAGCACAACTTACAATTTTCATGGTTACAAATTTTTGAGCCGCCATTTTGAATCGAAGATGACGACTTTTCCAACATGTCGGAATTTTCCCCTCACATGCGCTGTACTCTACACACTTGAACGCAATTTCGTGATTCCACCATATCTACAAATTGTGTAGAATTAGACGCCCCCTTATAATATTCCTAGCACTTTCTTACACCGAACATGACTATTTTTTTCAAGTTTAAGGGCGGATTCGCAAACTACGCATCAGAATAAACATCACCTCGAAATTTCTACCTCCTAGATACAGCCATTACAAATTTCACATTTTTTCGATTTGCGCCGCGAAACGAAAACGAATTTTAATGCTCTTTTTTCTATCATAAACTATGTTCCTAGCTTCACTGCCTGACAAAATATGACGTTTCTATGGTGTGCGGAACTACTCTAAAAACCAGCATTTCAAACCGACGAAAAATTTCGACACTTCATTTACATGGAAAATGTAGCCTTTTTCGTGATATCGGAATTTTCCCATTACTCACATCCCATGACGAACAAGTATGCAAAATTTGGTGTTTGTATGTTTTGTGGAAGTATGCAAACAATTAAGTGTGTTTCCGATTATAGAGGTATATAATTCCACGGATGCGGGCCCGCTACCTACCAGTACTATGTGAGCAGTAAGTAGGAAATCCAAAATCCAAGGAATTGAGTAGTGTGGGGGAACGACGTGAGCCTACTATGCAAAAGACCTTGGTTCGATCCCCAACAAGTTCTTCTCTCAGTTTTTTTTTTTTGAAAGTTTATTTTTATAGCATAGGTGATTGAAAATAAGCTTGACTTTATTATATACGGCATTTCATTCCAACCGGACCCGCAACTAAAACTATTAAATCGAAAGGGGCACTTTTCCCCATATCTTATATATTAAAATTATGTACGCTGCCGACGAGACAATTTTCAAAGGTGCCCATTTGTGTGTGTGTGTGTGCGTGTACGAGCGTGTGTGCGCAGTTGAGTACGCAGGAATTTATTTCGGGAAGGACCAAACTCAATATCAGTGTATTTTATATTGAAATTCCTAAACTTGTCCCAAAAATTAGGCTAAATTTACTTAAAAGTTGGAATTTCGGTGGTGGTCCGGACCCCCAGGACCCACCCCCTGCGTACGTCCCTGTGTGTGTGTGTATTTCCTTAAAATTAATATTTTATACTTTCCATTTGTGGTATTCACTTCAAATTTGGTATACGCATGTATCTTAACGAGGAACATAAAAGGGGAGAGAGATATTTTGCAATCGTTTCCGGTTTGAAGCGGACACTGTTGTCGCGAGAAAAAATGTATTGTTGTCTTGTATGGACACTATATCGTGAAAATGATGCCCAATGTATCTTTCAGACTCTTTTAAGGGGACATTGCCTCCTCAGAGCGCCCCTGGCGAGATCACAATGATACGTTTATAATACAATAACAAATAGAATGTTATCAGCAGTGCCCCCGGGGTAATACTCCCCCCCGAACATTGCTTCCGATAGAGACACTGGTGATGCTCCATTTCCAAAGCTACATATGTTTGATTTTAAATACTTCAGTATCGTCTCGAAACTTTACACGAACATACTGCCTAGTTTCGAGACCATCTCAACAGTTAGCGTATAAATATATCCTTTCCGTCTGTCTGTAATAACGAAAATATTTTGTTCACGCAATGCCAACAGAAACTATTTGGTAAAATGAAGCAACGTGATAAGAAAATAATGCAAGATAAAACATGGTCTGCGGGGATTCGAACCCAGACCTGCTACTCAGAAAGCAGACACTTTACCGCGGAGCTAACTTACTTAGTTGAATTCTGTTTGTTCTATTCTACTCAATATACCACATAAGAAGCCAAATGAAGGCAATTCGAAAATATGGCAATTTTGAATTCAAGATGGCGACTTCTCCAATGATTTGTTTCTTCACTTAAACTGAACTACTTCCTTAATAACATAGCGAAACCTGGCTTACCTACCAAGAGCACAACTTACAATTTTCATGGTTACAAATTTTTGAGACGCCATTTTGAATCGAAGATGATGACTTTTCCTACATGTCGGATTTTTCCCCTCACATGAGCTGTACTCTACACACTTGAACGCAATTTCGTGATTCCACCATATCTACAAGTTGTGTAGAATTAGACGCCCCCTTATAACATTCCTAGCACTTTCTGACACCGAACATGACTATTTTTTTCAAGTTTAAGGGCGGATTCGCAAACTACGCATCAGAATAAACATCATCTCGAAATTTCAACATCCTAGATACAGCCATTACAAATTTCACATTTTTTCGATTTGCGCCGCGAAACGAAAACGAATTTTAATGCTCTTTTTTCTATCATAAACTATGTTCCTAGCTTCACTGCCTGACAAAATATGACGTTTCTATGGTGTGCGGAAGTACTCTAAAAACCAGCATTTCGAAACGACGAAAAATTTCGACACTTTATTTACATGGAAAATGTCGCCTTTTTCGTGATATCGGAATTTTCCCATTACTCACATCCCATGACGAACAAGTATGCAAAATTTGGTGTTTGTATGTTTTGTGGAAGTATGCAAACAATTAAGTGTGTTTCCGACTTTAGAGGTATATAATTCCACGGACGGGGGCCCGCTACGTACCAGTACTATGTGAGCAGTAAGTAGGAAATCCAAAATCTAAGGAATTGAGTAGTGTAGGGGAACGACCTGAGCCTACTGTGTAAAAGACCTGGGTTCGATCCCCAACAAGTTCTTCTCTCACTTTGTTTTCTTTCTTTGAAAGTTTATTTTTATAGCATAGGTGATTGAAAATAAGCTTGACTTTATTATATACGGCATTTCATTCCAACCGGACCCGCAACTAAAACTATTAAATCGAAAGGGGCACTTTTCCACATATCATATATATTAAAATTATGTACGCTGCCGACGAGACAATTTTCAAAGGTGCCCATTTGTGTGTGTGTGTGTGCGTGTACGAGCGTGTGTGCGCAGTTGCGTACGCAGGAACTTATTTCGGGAAGGACCAAACTCAATATCAGTGTATTTTATATTGAAATTCCTAAACTTGTCCCAAAAATTAGGCTAAATTTACTTAAAAGTTGGAATTTCGGTGGTGGTCCGGACCCCCAGGACCCACCCCCTGCGTACGTCCCTGTGTGTGTGTGTGTTTCCTTAAAATTAATATTTTATACTTTCCATTTGTGGTATTCACTTCAAATTTGGTATACGCATGTATCTTAACGAGGAACATAAAAGGGGAGAGAGATATTTTGCAATCGTTTCCGGTTTGAAGCAGACACTGTTGTCGCGAGAAAAATGTATTGTTGTCTTGTATGGACACTATATCGTGAAAATGATGCCCAATGTATCTTTCAGACTCTTTTAAGGGACATTGCCTCCTCAGAGCGCCCCTGGCGAGATCAAAATAATACGTTTATAATACAATAACAAATAGAATGTTATCAGCAGTGCCCCCGGGGTAATACTCCCCCCCGAACATTGCTTCCGATAGAGACACTGGTGATGCTCCATTTCCAAAGCTACATATGTTTGATTTTAAATACTTCAGTATCGTCTCGAAACTTTACACGAACATACTGCCTAGTTTCGAGACCATCTCAACAGTTAGCGTATAAATATATCCTTTCCGTCTGTCTGTAATAACGAAAATATTTTGTTCACGCAATGCCAACAGAAACTATTTGGTAAAATGAAGCAACGTGATAAGAAAATAATGCAAGATAAAACATGGTCTGCGGGGATTCGAACCCAGACCTGCTACTCAGAAAGCAGACACTTCACCGCGGAGCTAACTTACTTAGTTGAATTCTGTTTGTTCTATTCTACTCAATATACCACATAAGAAGCCAAATGAAGGCAATTCGAAAATATGGCAATTTTGAATTCAAGATGGCGACTTCTCCAATGATTTGTTTCTTCACTTAAACTGAACTACTTCCTTAATAACATAGCGAAACCTGGCTTACCTACCAAGAGCACAACTTACAATTTTCATGGTTACAAATTTTTGAGACGCCATTTTGAATCGAAGATGATGACTTTTCCTACATGTCGGATTTTTCCCCTCACATGAGCTGTACTCTACACACTTGAACGCAATTTCGTGATTCCACCATATCTACAAGTTGTGTAGAATTAGACGCCCCCTTATAACATTCCTAGCACTTTCTGACACCGAACATGACTATTTTTTTCAAGTTTAAGAGCGGATTCGCAAACTACGCATCAGAATAAACATCACCTCGAAATTTCAACATCCTAGATACAGCCATTACAAATTTCACATTTTTTCGATTTGCGCCGCGAAACGAAAACGAATTTTAATGCTCTTTTTTCTATCATAAACTATGTTCCTAGCTTCACTGCCTGACAAAATATGACGTTTCTATGGTGTGCGGAAGTACTCTAAAAACCAGCATTTCGAAACGACGAAAAATTTCGACACTTTATTTACATGGAAAATGTCGCCTTTTTCGTGATATCGGAATTTTCCCATTACTCACATCCCATGACGAACAAGTATGCAAAATTTGGTGTTTGTATGTTTTGTGGAAGTATGCAAACAATTAAGTGTGTTTCCGACTTTAGAGGTATATAATTCCACGGACGGGGGCCCGCTACGTACCAGTACTATGTGAGCAGTAAGTAGGAAATCCAAAATCTAAGGAATTGAGTAGTGTAGGGGAACGACGTGAGCCTACTGTGCAAAAGACCTGGGTTCGATCCCCAACAAGTTCTTCTCTCACTTTTTTTTTCTTTCTTTGAAAGTTTATTTTTAAAGCATAGGTGATTGAAAATAAGCTTGACTTTATTATATACTGCATTTCATTCCAACCTGACCCGCAACTAAAACTATTAAATCGAAAGGTGCACTTTTCCACATATCTTATATATTAAAATTATGTACGCTGCCGACGAGACAATTTTCAAAGGTGCCCATTTGTGTGTGTGTGTGCGTGTACGAGCGTGTGTGCGCAGTTGCGTACGCAGGAATTTATTTCGGGAAGGACCAAACTCAATATCAGTGTATTTTATATTGAAATTCCTAAACTTGTCCCAAAAATTAGGCTAAATTTACTCAAAAGTTGGAATTTCGGTGGTGGTCCGGACCCCCAGGACCCACCCCCTGCGTACGTCCCTGTGTGTGTGTGTATTTCCTTAAAATTAATATTTTATACTTTCCATTTGTGGTATTCACTTCAAATTTGGTATACGCATGTATCTTAACGAGGAACATAAAAGGGGAGAGAGATATTTTGCAATCGTTTCCGGTTTGAAGCAGACACTGTTGTCGCGAGAAAAAATGTATTGTTGTCTTGTATGGACACTATATCGTGAAAATGATGCCCAATGTATCTTTCAGACTCTTTTAACCCTCGGAAAGTCGCGCTGAAAAAGTAACGCGAGTAGTCGCGCGCGGTCGAAAGGACCGCACGAATATAATGTGTTGCAAATATCGTTTTAAACATTTTTTCTTGTATTAGAAACGTAATTTTGTATATTTTCTGATTAAGAGGCATTAAAATATTTATTATTATAATAAGTTTTACAGTAGTAACTATTAGTGGAACCTAGTATTAGATATGTATTGTTTTCTTTTTTATTTCTTATTTGGAATATTTTTTTTCCTTACATATTTCTTTAGATAGATAACTAGGCACTGGTTTTATTGAAAATTCTAAATCTGATGACGATCTTTTGTTTTTGTCAACTCTTTGTTTCGTCTAAAATAAGAATGCAATAGTAGATTAGTAAAATAAATACTATATACATATAACAATAAAACAAATATTCAAAGCGCATTTTACATTCAATTATAGCTCACTCGTAGCTAAGCGGTTAGCATACGCCCCTTTGGCGTGGAACTTTCAGGTTCGATTCCCGGTGGGAGCTCATGTGGTTCGGATCCCACGTCTTACATAGCCTTGATGCTGAAAGAGGCGCTAAATTGAAATCAAATCAAATTTACATTGAAATATTTTACGGTCCTATTATTTTGAAACTTCACCTATACAACACTACATTGAATTATTCTAGGTTATATTCACATTTACACTGTTTTACATATAGTCGTCGCTTGTTTTGGCCTCTGCTGCGCTGACTACATTCGGAGAATCTCTGGTCATTTCTGGGTTTAAGATCTTCAGACTGGCTTGCAGACTCCTCACTTCCCCTTTCGTGCTCACTCACTTCTACTTATCTTTTCTGTTATGATCTTTCTCAGACAAAGCTTCCACGAGATCATCATGGCTGATTTATCCGAATAGTCCGTTCCTAACATTTCCCTCCGTTCTTTTAAGCTGTTCATTTCTAATTTCCTCTTTTTCCACACTTAGTATCAGTTTGTTAACTTTGTCGATCTCTCCTCCATACATTAAAATAATATTTATGTTTATAAAGCTTAAAACATCTCCAAAACAAAGGTTACGTGCAGAGCGAAACACTGAGAAAAAACATTACACGGTTAGTCGCGCGCGGTGGAAAGGACCGCAGAGTCACTAAACAATCACTAGTATTCAAACTAAACAACGGATAAGCAAGTGATTGAGCAGGAATGTTCGGGAAGGTGAGGGATAAGATTAGGTAGACGGTGGAGTCTGTCGGACAAACAGAGTGGGCACACGATAAAAAATAATTTCCCTGCGGTGCTTTTGACCGCGGCGCGACTACTCGAGGGTTAAGGGACATTGCCTCCTCAGAGCGCCCCTGGCGAGATCACAATGATACGTTTATAATACAATAACAAATAGAATGTTATCAGCAGTGCCCCCGGGGTAATACTCCCCCCCGAACATTGCTTCCGATAGAGACACTGGTGATGCTCCATTTCCAAAGCTACATATGTTTGATTTTAAATACTTCAGTATCGTCTCGAAACTTTACACGAACATACTGCCTAGTTTCGAGACCATCTCAACAGTTAGCGTATAAATATATCCTTTCCGTCTGTCTGTAATAACGAAAATATTTTGTTCACGCAATGCCAACAGAAACTATTTGGTAAAATGAAGCAACGTGATAAGAAAATAATGCAAGATAAAACATGGTCTGCGGGGATTCGAACCCAGACCTGCTACTCAGAAAGCAGACACTTTACCGCGGAGCTAACTTACTTAGTTGAATTCTGTTTGTTCTATTCTACTCAATATACCACATAAGAAGCCAAATGAAGGCAATTCGAAAATATGGCAATTTTGAATTCAAGATGGCGACTTCTCCAATGATTTGTTTCTTCACTTAAACTGAACTACTTCCTTAATAACATAGCGAAACCTGGCTTACCTACCAAGAGCACAACTTACAATTTTCATGGTTACAAATTTTTGAGACGCCATTTTGAATCGAAGATGACGACTTTTCCAACATGTCGGATTTTTCCCCTCACATGAGCTGTACTCTACACACTTGAACGCAATTTCGTGATTCCACCATATCTACAAGTTGTGTAGAATTAGACGGCTCCTTATAACATTCCTAGCACTTTCTGACACCGAACATGACTATTTTTTTCAAGTTTAAGGGCGGATTCGCAAACTACGCATCAGAATAAACATCACCTCGAAATTTCAACATCCTAGATACAGCCATTACAAATTTCACATTTTTTCGATTTGCGCCGCGAAACGAAAACGAATTTTAATGCTCTTTTTTCTATCATAAACTATGTTCCTAGCTTCACTGCCTGACAAAATATGACGTTTCTATGGTGTGCGGAAGTACTCTAAAAACCAGCATTTCGAAACGACGAAAAATTTCGACACTTTATTTACATGGAAAATGTCGCCTTTTTCGTGATATCGGAATTTTCCCATTACTCACATCCCATGACGAACAAGTATGCAAAATTTGGTGTTTGTATGTTTTGTGGAAGTATGCAAACAATTAAGTGTGTTTCCGACTTTAGAGGTATATAATTTGAACTCGATTCATCATCAGCAAGTATTTATTCGATTTCTGTATCATTCAGTTTTCTTTTTGCCATATTTACACATAAAGTACACTTACAAACACAAAGGAAAATATTTCAAAAGAGAAATAATCTGGAATAACATCTACCAACACAAAAGCACGGGAAAATAAATGAATTACTAAAGGCGCATAACAATATTGCCAGCCACATCTGTCAAGAAAGCAACTACATACAAGAGATACTTTACTAAATTTTATCAACGTAAATATCGAAAAAGAGACAAACAAAGAAAGAAAACACGAAAGAAGAACGCAAGTAAGAACAAGGGGAGGATATAACATCTGATAATTGATTCAAAAGTTTTGGAAATACAATTATTCAATACATTTTAAATATGTGTCCATTGGACACATCTTGCGGCATTAACGAACTAATAGTATTAATCCCGCCATATGCAACAAGAACCAGCACCTAGAACGAACTTACTTTGGTAATATAATGCTATTGAGTAGTTAGAAGCATACAAAGAAGGAAAAGAAAATTTTAAAAATAATAAAGATACAGCTTCCAAAAATTCTAAGCTATGTGTCCATTGGATACATCTTGCGGTATTAACGGTTAAGCAACTCTGGTTAACAAAAATTGAATTAATCACACATTTCAATGACTGCATAACACGTAGTCACCAGTCGTATGCTGTAATAATAACAAGCGCTCAAGAAATAAATATTTTCTTAATATGCACTTTAATTTTTTAAAGAAAAAAATGGATAAATTTTCACCTAGTCTAGTATTGCATATAAAGACAGACAATGTCTCAGTTTTCCGAAACGCACCTTTTCTCGTAGTAACAACAACAACAAAAAAAAAAAGTTAATTTGAATATATGTCGAAAGAAATAAAATGCACACAATGAAAACTTACTGAAATATTTGTTTCAGTTTTATAAACATTTTGGGTAAAGCATAAAAGTCTTATTATCAGTGATCAAACAAATGCTGACTAATATTTTTGTGATGAAAGTGAGATTTTAGTTCATGTATGTTTTAAACAGGTTCCCTCTGACATTATTTACCAGAACAATTGTCCATGAATAGCATAAATGTATTTATCTTAAAATATAATTATTGGCTATAAATAAAGTAAATCATACCTAGAGAAAAAAGTAAACAAAATATCTGGGTGAATTTTCACCCAGTCTAGTATTAGAAGACAAAAAAATAATAAGAAGAAGAAGAAGAAAAAAATAAGTCTAGTAATCACGGGCTAAACTGGAAATGATACAAAGCCACTATAACTTGCAATTTCAGTATTAATCTACAATCAATAAAAAGAAAACTGTCAAAATCAATTTAGCTTTCCAAGAACCATCTTCTGTCTCAGTCCTCTATTCAAACTGAAGAGGCATAAAACAAATCTTTATTTCTTTTTAACGTTGATTACTATAGAGCAGGGATGCAAATAAGCAACAAAATTTCGCTAGCCCAAGAAAAAAGATACTAGTCCACATCCCACAATATAAATCATTTACTTATCTTCGGTATGATACGTATTAAATACTCGCCTGCACCGATTAACCACTCGCCTCGTGCGAGTGGGCGAGTGGTTATTTACATCTCTGCTATAGAGTAAATCGTTAGTAGACAACACGAAGTAGTTTCCTGCATAGCAATTAAGTGTTCTAAGAATTTAATTTCCATTCTAACTTCTCGGGTAAAGCCAAAAGTGTTAGAAATCTGTACTACTCTTCTGGTTTCAGAGAAAAACCACAACATTTGTAAATCATAACTATGAGGAAAAAAATGGTTGATACGACAACAATGAAGTTTTTGAGTGGTGTATGGGGACAGAGAGGGAATTCATTATTGGAAAAAGACAGGAGGCGGCGTGCAATTTGTACTTCTGCCTTCAGTCTCTACCCTCAAGTACAGCTCACAGATGACGAGAATAACCCTAAAACGAGTAGCGGGGAAAGGTCAACGACACGGTCAAGTCCATTTTCTGTTTCTGAGGTTTGGTCTACACTTAGATGTTGTCTGCTACTCCGGTTAGTTATCTGTGTGCTATTCCGTCGTTCATTTGAAACCCCCGTGCGAAAAGTGGGCGAGCCCATACCTACGTCACACTACTTCTGCTAGGGTTATTTTCTTCATCTGTGAGCTGTATATAGTTTTTCCTTAGTGAGTCATGGGGACGGGGAAATACGGAGAATACTTGATGGGCAAACGGCAACAGAAGAATTTCCATCGTTAAGGCGTTAAAAAAAATCAAACTTCAATTTTCACATTGTATAGCGACCCGCCACGAGAAAAATTGTGACGTAATTTTATCACATGTCTCACCGAACTGTTGATTTCACTGGTACGGGGAAGCCTATGTCATTCGGACACAACACATCATGTGATGAACATGATGTTCACAAAGCAGATTCAGGGGGTTGCCACATTGTGAACAATTAATGTTTATCACTTTAAGAACAATTACTTCATAACGTAAGGAATAAAAAAATAAGAAACATAATTGGAGCAGGTTTACTGCATAACAGACGACCTCAATGGGATTTCCATAGCCCATATGGGAACATGCTTGTCTAAATGGTAATAGACAATGTGATGATGATATTGATTAACGGCACTTCCGGTTTTAGTATAGGTAAGGATGGAAATGAAATGTTCTACTCTTGGGACACTTATTCGACTACAAGAAACCACTTCTCGCTATGTATCATCGTTTTTTCCGTTTACTCTATAGTGATTAATGTCAGAACTGGTAAACAGTTCGATTTCTTTCATTTGTGGTGAATGGACTACCTCCATCAACGAACTCAAATTCTGACCTTCTATACCCTGGCCAAAATTGATGGTGATCCCTGAAATAGTTCTTGAGGGTCTTTTTTTTTTTTTTTTTTTTTGGTCTCTTGGACATACAGACACGCAGACGAAGTTTTGATAAACTATATTATTTTAAAAATAGTTGCAAGCGTAGTAAAGACCTTTTGCCAGAGGGAAAAATATCCATAATTCGTAGTTGTACTATATATAATAAGAGAAGCGTTTTAGAATCTATCAATATACAGTATATATAAAAATCAAAGTGACTATGTTTGTGACTAAATAACTCTTGAACCACCTGATCGATCTTGGTCAATATTTTCAACATAGATTAGGTTTGAACCTAGGATGGTTTTCGTCATTTCACTGTGACAGTGCAACTTAGTGGAGGAGGAGGAGGGAAGGTGTTTAAAAATTACCTATATTAGAGTCGAATCCATAGTTTTCGGGGTCGCTGTGACGAACAGTGCCACTTCCGATGCAATTTAAATCCAAAGTCAACATTTTAAGTTCAAAATGAAACTACTACTGTACGTTGTTGTAGCTTAGTCTTTTATAATAATACCCATTAGTATAGGAAGTGTTAAAGAAGGCTATGTCCATCTGTTTGTCTGTCCGTTAGCACATTTATCAGAGATAAAGTGTGAAGAAAATAAACGACTATCTAATATGGATACAGAATTCCAAGAATAACAGGACACCCTTATCTCTTTTTATCCTTTTATTCAAACTGGCAGTGGTAGTACTCTCTGGTTTGCGATTTAAAATATTATTAGAGCAACCCAAAAGCACAAAAAGCATAACAGCAATTTACACATACGGTTGGTACCTTGAACATGGTTGTGGTTGTCTAAGGGTCCAGAAGATACTAATTTTAAAAGCATAATAAAGCACAATTTTAGAAAATAAGGCATAATTTAAAATATATGGCACAATTCTTGGAAAATTTTGTTTAACTGCAAGTTTAAAAACATACTGTATTAATATTTTTTTTAAACCAATATTTATATTACAAAATCATTGAGAACGTAACAATGCAACAATGAAAAGCTGCTTTTTATTTCTGTAAACTTTTCGGTGTAATTCTTTGATGTGCAGAAAAGAAAAAAGGAAAAGAAGAAAACTTTTCCGCCAACAAAGAATATTACACTGTATATTTATGTGTACCTCTTGAACGTGAGCACTTTCTGTACATTTTGGTGGCATGTTTTACTTTCCCTTTCTGTATATATGCACCTCTAATAAGCCTGCCATACGTCCCGTAAAATACGGGACAGTCCTGATTTTGGACCCGAGTGTCCTGCGTACCCGTAAACTTAGTTGGAACAGGCAAATGTTCCATATTTTAATTCAGCCCCATTTCTATCAATCTCTCAACATCAGCTTATTCGAAAAGTGAAAACTAAAAAAAAAAAAAAAAAAAAAAAAGAAAATCTAACGTTGACTGGGAATCCTGAAATTAATGAATAAACAATAAGCTGTAACATGTAACAGCTTTGAGCAAGCTATCACACCATCCTCTCCGATTTGATAGAGAGCAAGCCAATAGACTCGCAGTGCTAAGTTGCAATTGTCCCTTAGCAGTCAAAGGGATCTCTGATCTTTGATAAAGTGTACGAGCTAAGCTATCGTTGATAATACAAACGACATACAAGAGCGCTCATCGGGGGGGGGGGGGGGGCAAGGTGGGGAGCTCGCCCACCTAAGAGGAAATTGTACTTGGAAATATCGAAAACCCAATAGAATTTTTACATTAGTTTCAGCAAAATTTGAAACTATATTTGAAACGTTGCTTATACTTGCCCCCCCCCCTTGGAAACCACAACATGGGCGCCCTTGGCGACATACTAATTTTTTATCAACAAGAATGCCTAAACTGTAGGAGAAGTACCCATTTCTGAAAGTAACGAAGTTCAGTTTGCTGTTGAAATTGACTGCAAAATCTACAATGCTACTTTTCCGATTGGTGGCAACTCGGACACTCTGCAATACTAGAACAAACACGCAAACAAAAGATGGATTCGAGTCAGTGGCGTAGGGAAGGGGGGGGGCCAGAGGGCTCCCCCCCAAAGAGGTCCGACAATATACTTTGGTACTGTGATGGTTGTAATTTTTTATATATTTTTATGTTCATATATTTTTTTGTTTGTAATTTTTCTATGTGTACCTATAACAGCACTTGCCCCCCCAAACACATCCTGGCTACGCTACTGCTTCGAGTGTTTCTACATCTACAAGCACAGGGAAGATGAGTGACTTTTTCTCCAGCAAGACATTAGATAAGTTAAAAAGAATGATAAATAATCACTTTGAGAGGCTAGGGACATAGAATTGTGCTTTGGTCTAGGGCTTAGAAATATAAATCCGACCCTAACAATTACATACGACGCAAGGAGAAAAATCAGCTAAGTTTTCATCAGATTAAACAGACAAAAATAATTTTGTCAAACAGAGCCATATAAATAAATATTGCTAAACGTGCGAAGAATATTGAAAGTATGTTGTATCACTGATTTAAATAAAACGAGATTATTTGCATATAGTTTTCCCGTAAAGCATTTTTATAAGACGTCATCCTGAGATTTTGAAACGATTCTTTTGTAGTTGGATTGCAAATATCTTTGCTCCGTATAATTAATTAGTGAACGAAGATAGAAAAGTAACTGCAGCTTAGGAAACTTTCGCCTATTATACTATTGTTCAAAACCAGAGCTACAGTCCATTGCGTTGTGTAAAGTTGAGGGAAAGGGGGATGAGATCCAAAGTGTCCAGTATTCTCATGAAAAAAATATGGCAGGCTTGGCACACACAAGTAATAAAAAAAACTGACTCGAGTAAAAGAAATCTTTTTACAGCATATTAAGTAGAAAGTTCATTAAATATGAAAGAAACTGGTTGCATAAAATATTAATAAATAGATCAAGATATTTAGAATATTTAATGTGTATACGTTATACAGGATTAATGTAAAACAATGATTGAAATTAACAATAAACATACTGAAGCATAATTTGGAAAAAAATAAAGCATAATTAAACAAAAATAAAGCATAATGTGTGTTGCTCTAGTTATTATCATAGAACAAAAAATGTAATAGATAGGAAGACATTTTTTATGTTGATTCAGTGCCCTATCAAACCTACACTTCCGTTATCACTCTACTGAAACCAGAAATGGTTGATATCAACTGGAATTTCCGGTTTCTGTGATGAACAAAAACCTATAATAGTTAGTGAACAAACGTTTTATTTTCTTATATGAATTTAATAAGTGTCTGAAACCGGAAACCGTAAGTGCCATTTGGGCTATGATTTCTCTATTGAAACCGGAAGTAGTAAGAATTTATCATTTCTGGTATCAATATAAGTCCGAATTAAGCAAAATCGGTTATAGATAGCGAGAAACATTTTTTAATGTGAATTTTGTGTTTTAAGAAGAGGTTTCTTCTTGACTGTACATTGATACTTCTATTGTAACCGAAAGTGGCTGAAATCTACCATTATTATTATTATTATTATTATTATTATTATTATTAATATTATTATTATTATTATTATTATTATTATTATTATTATTATTATTATTATTATTATTATTATTATTATTATTATTATTATTTTGGCTATAATGTTGACTATTCCTGTGTTTAAACTGAGAAGTGATAGTTTAAAACAAGAATGGCTCTACCATATACGCAACACGTGCATTTGCACTGGACGGCAAAATCTGTCAGTTATTATCATAGAACAAAAATTAGCCTATTTAAAATAAATATTTCTTGTTCTAAACAGACTTCATGATAATGGCCTTAAATTTACTAAGCCGACCCTCTATTTGAATACTACATTCATAAATCATGTTTAGGTCGCATTAGTTTAAGGTCAAATAGTCAATGCTAAAGCAAATGGTCAAACAAATCCCAACATGAATAGCTTGATTATTGTCAAGTAGAAGAACTCAATTCTCGAACAGTAGCGAACACCTGTTCTAATTAGTTAGTTATCACAGTTCTGATATGAAAACTAGTCTTGTCTTTGTCACAAACACAAGGTAAGCTCGTTATCATTGAAGGTAAAAACAAGTTTTCTTTTAATTTTTTTTTTAACCAAATATAGAAGGAAAATCAAGAAATCAAGATAAAATAACTAGTTGAACTGGAATTGCAAATTGATATGTTAAGATTAAAGCTTTTGTAAGTGTGTTTGCTTTACCTTTCACTAACATAATAGATTAAAGAAAAAACAGATACAATGAGGTTGTATTTGTAGTATTTAAGCCTTTCTGACTGCGAGTGCACTTTTCCTATGATGGGATAATATGCTTAAAATAGTGGCTTTTAACCGTTCTTTCCGGAGAAAGGAGGCGGCAAATTGCCTAGGGTCGGCCCTGGTTTAAAAGTTCCAGTTTCATCATTGAATCATAATAGATTGCAAGTCTACAGTACGTGGCATCAGAATCAGAAGAACGTAACTCCATTTTCGTAGTTTTACAGGCTAGTGCGAAACATTATTTTCTTAGAAAGATGTGTTTTTAATAAGATAGTAATTGAGCTACATTACAACAGATGATCGACAAGGAGAACAGATGGCGTTACGTTCCATTTACACAAAGTGGGGCTTTCAAAATTATGTCCAAATATCAAGAAAACGAAAACCGCATTTTTGGAGTTACGTTCCTCTGGTCCTCATACGACGAGAAGTAACACAATATAAAACCAAATCCAATTGTTTCAGAAAAAAAAATCGCCGAACAAATCCCTCTTCCAGAGCCGGACTGACTACTAGTTAGCCTCGGCGGTTGACATACTGTGTTGGCCCTGATTCTGAATCCCCCCCGCCAACCTGCATTACCCCAACTGCAAAGAGTTTTCCCACGATAAAAGCACACTATTATCTTAGATAAAGCATATTATTCTTTAGTAGCCACACCGTACATTGTACCATAATGATCATAATATTATGATCACAACATTTATGAGAATAACACAGTAATCATTAGCATACTGTTTATATATATATATATTATTAATCTCGCCTTGAGATGGCTGAAATTTGTAACTTGTTAATAAATAGCTACGGACAAATTAATTTAAAGTTAGCTCTGGCGGTTTCAGTATTCGTGAACAAGGGGTACGATAAACCGCAAAGGAACGCCCCCTGCACTTAGCCCGAAATATTTATTCCGGGGAAGATATACCTTCCGGAACAAGCATGACAAAATCTTCTCGTAAGACATTAAAATCTGTAACCACATGTGGTCCACGAACTATGTCAAGTACCCAGATTGTGTGTATTTATGCAAATCGTGTGCACACATAGGCCTACAGGATGGTCGTAATGGAATTATCTACTTATGGTTGCGACGTGATAAAAGATCACGAAAGAAATTATCAATAGTAAATTCTGTTAATATTGCTACCAGAATTTTTATTTCGATTTACGTAACTTTATTCCAAATTTATGTGCATGTCCAGTTCTTACTGTGAAAGCAATTGTAGTATATGAATACGTAACGACAGCCGTAAAGCCCGATTCAACAGCAGCCACATTTTTATTTAAAAGAAACACCTACGTACAAATAATTTAATAATTTTTCGCTTATCAGTGCTGTAAATTCAAGAAGTCCGAATTTATAATCCATTCGTTACAACAGTATTAACCTCCGTTTCTACAGAATTTTCGCAACAACATTGAAAGGACATACACTACCTCACAGTAACAGACTTTGAATAACTGGACCGCAGCTCCACTTCTTACCTGGTAAAATTGCCAGCTATTGAAAAATGGAAGCAAATACTCACGAGTGACTCAACAATGCCAAAACCATGAGATCTTGTTACAGAGTCGACGGCTTGACACCATGATATTATAAATCTTGAAAGTCATCTCAAATCTCTTTCTGTTGGGTTTCAAATTATTCTGGGCCAAGAAGCTAACTCTCACGAATTGTATTGTCAGCCACTATACTTTCGGCTCCCTTTTATATTTCGCGATAGGAAACGTGTTGGATTTCGCTATTGTTTTTACTTTCACCCAGGGATAAAAGTGTATCTGAAAAGGTATGGGGGCGGTAGGTAGTGGCATGACGTTACGCAGTCCCCCTGCTTATCTTTGCCCATTCTATTTTTTTTTTTTTTAGAAACTGGGGGGACGCCTTACATATTTTTGGAGGTGGAAGGACGGCGTCCCCCTGCGTCCCCCTCACTTATATTCCTGCTTGCACCGATATGACTCTGAAGCTAGTATGGCCCATTCTAACTTTATAGGGGACGTGAGTCGCAACAAAATTTTAATGAAGGCTCAAAGAACTTGATATATACAGATTGCAACCGTGACTTCACAAAAATTTAGTTGTTGCACACATTTTCCAATTTTTTTATCTTAATCCTGACCGCCTCTCTTTATTAAATTTTTTACTTGACCCCCCATTTGATTTGGCCACTGTCTGGGCGGCGATCACCGCAAGCGGCCTGGATCAGTCCGGTCCTGCCCTTTCCATCTTGCGGATAAAACTACCAGAATTCTACACTATTTGACAGCCCTTGCAACATGAACTGAGTGAATACACAAATCATGATTGAACAATCGATTAAGCCTAAAAGTAGAAACTATTTAATTTCAAATTTAACGTCACCCAATTTCCAAACGAAATATAATTTCTAATGTTTTTGTTTAATTTCTTTAAAATTTATTATTGGTAAATTGATATGTGTTAATATAAAAGCTGGTCACGCTGAACTTGGTTCATTATTTATTTCTAAAGAGTACACGTGCCTTTGAATTTAACGTAATAGTGCGTAACACGACGTTAGGAAAAAAGGTAACCTTTGTATTTTTCCCCCTTATGCTAATCATTACAGTCTCACGACAGATGCTGCGAAACAGACTCATACTTCGTGGTATGCTTGTGTTTTTAATTAACAAGTACGTGCGCCGTTATAGAAGAATAACATGCCAAGAAAAAAAGAAAGAAAGAAAAAGAACAAATGCAGAGGTATTTCGGCAACAATTGATAATTACAGCTAATTTAAAACTGTAGCAACATAACAAAAGAAACAAAATTGGGTTTTTGTTGATTCTTTCTCTTGAAGCAGACCACCATTCGTAACAGAATGTTTAGAAAATTTGGCTTTATTCGTCGTAGTTTAGTGTTCGATTCTGTGGAAGGGATGCTATTTAGAAGAGCAGGAGGGGCAATCCCCCCCCGCTAAGTTTCAGAAGTCACACGCGCACCTATTAGAAAGATAACATATGGGGAAACATAGTTGGAACTAAACAGAGATGGATATTAATTGTTAATTTATTTGTTCTTTAAATGACTGATTCTAAGATATTGCAAAAAAATTATCAATGTATCAATAATGTATGCCTACTATTGAAGTATTTACTAGAATATAGAGCCCAGGCGTACACTTCTGTGCTTTTCCATTTCTTCTTCTTCTTCTTCTTCTTCTTCTTCTTCTTCTTATTATTATTATTATTATTATTATTATTATTATTATTATTATTATTATTATTATTATTATTATTATTATTGTGTTTACCACAATGTAAACGATGGGTGATATAACATACCTTAATGAATATATAGCTAACACGTGGATATAGCTTTAAAATTATTTAAAAACGTTCAGTACCAAAAGTTCAGAGTGCATATGAATGTTTCTTTTTCATTTTTCAAGAAATAGTAAAAAAAAAAAAAAAAAAAAAAAAAGTTTACAGTCATATGAATGATGCAAGTAAGTATTCATAGTATCTAATATTAGGTTAGATAATGCACAGAATGCATATAAAAGCTATAGACACAAACTATCTAACCATTGTAGTTCATTCAATGTTGCCCTATTGGGGATCTACCCAGAAACTTGTGCACGCGCGCTAAGGTTCACGCTTGACTAAAGGAGACGTACCTCTATTTATTCCTCCTCCTCCCCCCCCTCTCTCTCTCTCTCTCTCTCTCTCTCTATATATATATATATATATATATATATATATATATATATATATATATATATATATATATATATATACGAGGGTGGGCTGATAAGTTCTCGGCCCGACCCAGAAGGACTTGAGCTGCAGCCATGAAAGTGTGAAGCTATTCAATATCGTCCCCTCGAAGGTCAACACACTTGGCACTTCGATGCTGCAACTTCTCCAACCCCTTCAAAAAAAGAGATTTCTCGAGGTCTGCAAAAAACTGTTCCGCAGTTGTTATAAGTTCTTCATCACTGTGAAATTTCTGTCCTTTCAGTGCTGTTTTGAGTTTTGGAAACAGATAATAATCAGAAGGGACAAGATATGGCGAGTAAGGTGGGTAGTCAATTCACTGAAACCCTAAGTCCCTCAGAAAACCCATTGTTCTGGCAGCCTTGTGGACGGGAGCATTGTCCTGCAAGAACAAGACACCTCGTGTCAACTTTCCTCGGCACTTTTCTTTAATAGCGTCCTTTACCTTAGCCAGCAGACTGCAGTAATACTCTGCAGTTATGGTTTGGCCCTTTGGAAGGTAGTCTAAGAGCAAAACACCATTCTTATCCCAGAATATTGAGGCAAGCACCTTCCCTGAGGAATTTGTGTTTTGAATTTTTTGGGCCTTGGAGATCCTGAGTGGCGCCACTCGCATGACTGCTGTTTGGTTTGCGGATCAAAGTAATGCAACCACGTTTCATCTTGGGTAACAAGCCGATTCAAAAAATCGTCCTTGGAGTTCGCAAAATGCCGTAAAATCACCTGCGATAATCTCACACGTTCGCGTTTCTGATCCGAGTTCAAACATTTTGGAATCCATTTCGCAGAAAGCTTGTGTATGTCCAACTGATCATGGATTATTGACCCAACACGTTCTTTTGATATGTGCACTTTGTCAGCTATCTCCTGAAGCGAAATCCGTTTGTTGCTCAAAATCAGGTCATGAATCTGGTCCACTTTTTCCGGAGTTGAAACTGACACTGGCTTGCCACACCTGTCACCATCTTCTGTTGAAAATTCACCACGCTTGAAGTTCGCACACCATTTCTTCACAGTGGAGTATGAAGGGCACTGTCCATCCATTGTGTCTATGCAACCATGAATTTTCTTAGGCGACTTCTGTTGCAGGAAAAAGAACTTCATTACACCTCGCAACTCCTCTTTGGTGAATTTGACATCTGGCTCCGCCATGATTCATTCAATTATCTGTAAAATAAAAACCGTTCATGGTAGAATCGTGAAATTTGGTACTTAAACATATAGAAAATCAACATTTCACATGACATCAATTACATCAGGCAGTACATTCGGAAGGGGGTCGAGCCGAGAACTTATCAGCTGACCCTCGTGTATATATATAATTTATTTATTTACTTATTTTTCTATATATATACAGGTTGGTCCATTTTAATCATTCCACTGAAATATCTCGAAAACGGTTAAACATAAATGAACTGAACAAAAACGCAAATAGGAAATACCATGGGGTAAATCGAGTCCCCAGGGCCGCACTTCAAGGGGTCCGGGGCCCAACTTTAAAATTTTAAATGGAAACAAGGGAAGAATGACACCTCGTTCGATAGATCTTTAAAAAACTAAAAACCAATGTGGCAAAAGATTTCTCATATCGATCACCATATTCAAAATGGCAGCCAAGATATGTTACCTGTATCAGATAAACGTCCAGTATCACTAATATTAAAAGGTTGAACATAAATGAACAAAACAAAAACTCAAACAGGAAAGCCATGGAGCAAATCGAATGATGTTGTAGCGATACTCCCCAGGGCCGCCTTTCATGGAGGCCCAGGGAAAACTTAGAAATTTTAAACGAAAATTTGGGTCAGGTGATACCTCGTTCCATAGATCTTCATAAACTAAACAGCGTTGCGGCAAAAGATTTTTCATATGGGTCACTGTTTTCAAAATGGCCGCCAAGACATGGTGCCTGTATCAGATAAAACGTCCAGTACCACTAATATGAAAACGGTTGAATATAATAATGAATGAACAGAATAAAACTCCTATGTGAAATCACAGCGAGTATTTATCATTCCACTTCTCGAAAATGTTGCAATAGAGAAGATGGTTAGAGTAAATGTGCCATAGTGCACAGAAGGATATCTAATTCCTAGAAAATCATCATTCGAACGTCCTCCGTAAGTGCGAAACGGGACGGGAAGGAACGGTGAAATTGCATCCCTCAGTTCCTTTCCGTGTAGTGGTTCGAATCTCACTTTAAACAGTAGATCGCGTGAAATTTGTGGGGTTGTGCCCAAGTCCTTGAGGAGGATAAGTACCCTTGCGCGAAACTCAGTCTCTTTCCGTGTACTAGTTCGAATCCCACTTTGAACAGTAGATTGTGTCTCATATATCGTTGGCATTCAGAAGGCATCTTAAACTCAAATCAACTAACCAAATAGAAAAGTAGGTGCGCTTACCATGCAGTTAATTTACATGCTTCATTCGGCCGGAAAGAGTCCTTTATAGGCTAAAAGGGCTTACAGTTTATATACAGTCCAGTAGCGATAACGCAAGGAGAATATAGCGATATAGGTCACATGTACTTGTATTTTGAGAAGGAGCTCATCAAGTTGATGAGGGGTCACAACGTCATCTGTTCGGCATTGAAAATTACAACGCAAAAGACTTATTTTGTTCTCTCGCAAAATATATCTAAAAGTTTTATGAGATCCAAGAACACATATATATGTCGTCGACATGATAATCAGACAGAGTACACGTGTTATGACTTCTCTTCTCCTTCTTCCCTCCCTTCCCCCTCTACAATTTCCTTATCATTGTTTATTTTAAGTTAACTTTTGAAAACATGGCTTAACTTTTGAGAAAAGATTTTTTGAATCTCCTTCTTCTCGAATTTTTCTTTTCAGGTATACGATACGGACATGCAAATGGTACTGTTTGGAAGGTTGCTTTATTCTGAGGGGGAATGAGATACGAACCACAATTTTAGGATGAATAATGATGAGACAGTGGCTGCTTGTTTCAAAATTCTAAAATTTATGTTAAAAATCCAAAAATTCGAATGTTAAAATAAAAATAACAAAATTCCAAAAGGGTTAACCCCCTTGAGCAAGATTTTGCGCAGAAAAAAGACACTATGTATGCACGAAGCTGAGAGCTTGATTCTTCCGCTGAATGAAATTCTGCGTACGCCACAGAGTTTGGGAAATATGATGTATTGGTTTTGGTATTGCAAATTATGGGCGGTCAAATTTTAAATCATATTTTCGAAAAATATAAATAGAACTCATTCGATCTTTATGAAACTTGGCATTACAACAGATCTTGATCTGTTATAAAAATGAATGAAATATTATGGTGTGCAAGCCTGTGGTGTCTAAGTTATGAACAATCAAAGTTGTAAATCAATTTAATGAGCTTAATAAAGATATACCAGTAATTAATACTGTTTAAATAGAAATGAAATGACATTCTTGGACATAAAAATCGAATAAAATACTTTTTATGACAATGGGTATTTCATTCATTACTTTTGAAAACGGGCCTAAACCGTTGAGAAAGGGACTTTTTTAAAATATACTTTTCTTTGACTTTCCCTTTTGTGACTTGTTCGGTTGACAATAGAGGTGAACCGAATTCAGAGGCTCCCACCGTGTAAAGCTGGCCTCTGTTGCCGAGGCGAGCTTATTCCTGGCCAACCACAGCCACCAAATATAGTGAACTTTATTTCTTGGACAATGGATACTTGTCCATCAAATTTTGTCCAGATCTGGCCAGTAGTTACAGGGAAATTAAATATTACGTTGAAATGGAGCAAAGCATGTCTCTGACAAAACTCAGCTATCAAATATAGTTATCTTTATCCCTTAGACGATGGGTTACTTCACCACCAAATTTGGTTCAGATCTGGCCAATAGTTACCTAGAAATAAAGTACATTATACAAGGCGAGCCTAGCAGGGCCAGGAATACACTATGTTGCCATTCGTCATTAGACACCCATACCAGTACGTTAATCAAATCTCTAAGCACCATACCAGTATCTTGTAAGGCCAGATTTTGTTGCACTGACGTCCGCAATCCTTGGAGGAAGATTTTCCACCAATTTGCGATGTGTGTCGAAGAGAATTTTCGCCCCTTCATTCTGTTAAGTGACAAACAGTTCTGTGGTACTTTTGGGCGGCATGGATTGGCTCTCACATGGCACTCCAACTCGTCCTAAACATGTTCAAAGGTGTTCATATCTGGACTTTAGACTGATCAATCAAATTTATCCACACTCATGTCCTCGAACCAAATGTTTATGATGCATGCCGTATGACACGAGGCACTGTCATGCTGAAACAGATATGGACAATACCAAATTGTGACAGTAATGTCGGCAGCGCTGAATTTTCAAAAAAAATTGGTATGCTTCGGCATTCGTGTTTCCCGGAACTAAAACATGAGGACCAAGAAGATACCACGAAAAACAGGACCACACCATGATATCAGTTCCGCCGAATTTCACTGTGGGCATGATACAATTCTGTAAAGCGCGCTCTTCAGCATATGCAACAGTCACAGACGTCCATCAGATCGAAATATCTTGTAGTGATTCATCTCTCCATAGGTCTGATTTCCATTGTTCGAGAGTCCAGTGTTGTCGTTTCTGCATCATTGTAAACGACAAGTCGCATTGCGGGCTCTGATATGTGGCTTGTGAACTGCTGCTCGATCATGAAAACCAAGTGCGGCAATCTCCCGGTGCTACAGTCACTTGTAGCATTGTTGGAAGCTGATACGAACTCTTTTGACATCATCTCCTATGACGTTTTCCAGTTTGGCTTCACCACGTTTCAAGCATCTATAGTGCGTCCAGTAAGAGAACGTTTCTGATAGCTCGCGTGTCAAGGTTTTTTTTCGGTGCAACTGTAGTGGCAATTTAATTAATGGTATAAGACAGAGTGATCGTGGTTGGTAACACTGGTATCAAAGTAGGGGCTGCAATGTCCCACCGCATGTGGTAAGAAATGTCAGAGACCATCTCTTGTCGGCCGTGCTATAGCCTTTAATGAGCCTGAGCCAGCATGTCATAATCCCATCCCGCTTCCACTTCACGATAACATCACGCATTATCGAGCGGGATAACTGAAATTTGGTGGAAATCTCACCGTCGAATGTCCAAATCCATGTGCTCCAATGATCATCCCTCTTTCTGTCTCACTTGGTTCACGTCGGCCTTCTATATTGATTGCTATAGTTGATATGAGTGTATTCTAAACCAGCAACGCCTTTTGTAGTTTGTATGACGTGTACAGACGATCTCAAGCACTTTTTGAGGAGTGTTCGATGATGAATGGCAACATATTGTATATATATATATTTTTATTCCTTAACCAATTTGCTACTTGCCCATCAAATTTCGTTGAGATTCATCCAGTTATTATCCAGAAATAAAGTACTGCACACATAAAGATACACCTTCAGTGAAGATATAAGGCCTCCCGGGAGCTAATAATAATGCATAATTCACATGATTACTGTTTCCTCAGAAAAGTAGAACATATGCAAGTATACTTTGGGTGAAAAAATCATTCTGAAGGTCAAACTCTTAAGAGACTGTCACAACCGCTATGCGCAAAGGACATGAAGGAGTAGACCAGTCCTTAAATGTTTAGAAGTATCGTAATTATGAATTTACGAGTGTGTACTTACAAGATCGTAGACTCCTACTTATTTAATGGCGGCTGAAAAGCATACTGTAATGTCACAAACCACAAAGTTGGAAAGCTTAATATCAACACTATAATTTTAGTCTTTCTAGACTGATCAATTTCAACTGAATTATCTGTGACGTTACAATTTACTGCTAGTAGTAGTGTATTCTGAGATATTTAATTTTTGTAATTATGCTTCAATTTGGAAGAATACGTTGTGATTAGTGATCTTGTATTAGTATAAATCTTAGCCGCTAGAGTTGTTAAGGGGTGTAGCATCATTGGTGGCGAGTTTCGAAATTATTGCGTTCGTGATTTTGAAGTTGGATTAAAGGCGTCAGTTGCTAACAAGAATATAACCAGTCAAGAAAAAAAGTTTAAAATTCCTGTAAGTGTTATATATTTATTGGATGCCTAGAAGTTGTAGGGAAATTATTGTAAAATATCTGGTAAGTTAAGAATTACTATATATATTATATCAAAGAGATTAATGCTCATTATATATGAGGTTGAAATTGATATGTAAGGCGAGCTTATATTTTTGGTCAAATGGTAACAGGATTAATTGATTGTACTCTATCGTTATTGAGCCATATAGGCCTATAGATCTCCTCATTGTTTAGCTGACAAAGAAAAGGATATATTTCTCCAGTACGACTCGACAATGAAAGGGAAAGTAATAAATGAACACAAGAAAATTAAACCTTTTTTTCTTTCTGCATTAATAGCACAATATAATTCTTACAACAACAGTAACTACTAGAGTTCATAAATTTGCAACACTGTTTTAGTTCGCATATTTTCCGTCTATCTTGTCATCTGTGGCGCACTATATACTCTATAATTTATTCAATTCAAACACGTCTGGTAAGATAGCCCCCCGACTTTAGAAAATTGAAACAATATTAGGTCATTCGCTTGTACTACATTTGTACCGTTTGTACCTAAAATATTTTCGTTTGTACTATTTTCCTTATAGGCAGGGCCGGATTTCCCAATAGGCCCGGTAGGCCCGGGCCTATGGGCGCAAGCTCCCAGGGGCGCACGGCCGAGAGAAAAAAATGTAAGCTGTGTTTCTGAGATTAAAACTATTTTACAATGTATTACAGATTTTTTTTATTTATTTGCCCAAATGGCTAAATTGAACAAAACCAAAGTTATTCACCAATCTTTTGTTAATACATTAACGGTATTTTGTTAAGCCCAGAACCAAGTAAATTCCCAGAAACTTGCAATGATAAAATTGCATCGTGGAGTGGTGTTTAAGCAATTAACATATAGGCCTGATATAATTTTTTAATAAAGGTTTTTAGGAAAGTAACTTTAACCAGACTAGGGTGCGGAAAAAATGATTGGGCCTAGGGGCGCCAAAATGCTAAATCCGGCCCTGCTTATAGGGTTACTTGAGAGGTCAACTGGTAGAGCTATCTTGGCGAAAAGATAGGCCCCACTATCACAGCACAAAAACTTGAAGTACACCATTCGAAAGCAAATTGTTTGTACCGTTTTTACCGAAAAAAGTTTTGTTTGTACCCTGATAGCTTTCGAGAAACAGGGGATGACATTTGGGGAGGGGGGCTATCTTTTCGGCAAGATAGCCCTTCCGTATCACAGCACAAAAAATTGAAATACACCATTCGAAAGGAAATCGTTTGTACCGAAAAAAGTTTTGTTTGTTTCGAGAAAGAGGGGATGACATTTGGGGGAAGTATCTTGGCGCTACGACAACTCTCCCCGTTAGACAGCACTGTAATTGGTGAGTACGTTTCGGCTCATATTGATTGATAGAAATCATCTTAAACAAAGAAAAATAAAAAAAAAATGAAATGTTCACTCACCTTAACTGCGTCCTTGCACGTTTAAGTTTTACACCAACTGAAGAAATCAACTGTTTATATCTGTCACATTAGCGGCTCGAGAAGCTCGCCGCTTTTATAGACAAATAGGCCATTGTTGAATAATACGGTATTTACTTACGAAAAAGGACAGAAATATAGAAAATTTAATTGAATCGGTGAGTGGAAAAACACTACTAGTCCACAAAACATGTTTTGAGATATTTGAAGAAAGAACTTTCGTTTGTTAGTGCCACACATGTACAGTCGACATTATGGTATTCTGCTATAACGTGCGAGGTCTTGCAAATTGTACTGCTCTTCACTACAACTTGTAGTTCTACATCTTCAGTGTTATTTTTGCCTTTACCTCAAAATGGCTTATTTTGGACACACACTGTTTTCCCACTCGCCGATTTGGATATGTACAACCATAGTTCTAAATACACCTAAATTCACATGAATAAACACATAATACTTGTTAATGGGCATGGAAAAAATACACATTGCGGGGCCTATCTTGCGTACAGGGGAGCAGGGGAGCAGAATTGTCTTCAGTGGCGTATTTTGAGGGCTATCGGGTTCAAGCCCCCCCTCAAATAAATTTGTTAGTTTTTCGCATTCCACGTATGTACAACAATAATCCTTCTTACCATTTCTAAGAATGTCATTGACTTTCCATTTTCTTATGCTCTTTCTTCAGAAATAATACTGTATTGGTCAAATTTCATTCCATATAAGAACTGCGTCCTTTTGTTCTTTCTTTCGTCCTTTCTACTTTCCTTTTTCTTGATGTTACTATCTTTCGTTTCGCGTATCATACTTTATCGACCGTTGGCAGTTGTGATTCAAGTCGGCCGCCATCTGTAACACCTAAACTAAGAGGAGTTGATAAGCGAAACAGGTGTTTCACACAAAATTTGCGCGGATATCAACATGACGGGACTTTAGTTATTATAACAAAGGAAAAATTATATTGTTTAGTTATTTTTAAAAGAAGGAAATGTTTGAATTAAAGAAAATCAAAACGCGGGAATAATTAGACCGTGAAATTAGGTAGGCCAAGAGGGTGTTTCCTTTTTCTTGTATGAATGGAATAAAGGGTTAGATTCACTCGTAAATTTTTGTATCGTATCATATAGGATTTATCGGTCTGCAATTCTTGCCATTATAACTTCAATTTATACATAAATTAAAATATATTTAATTCTCAAACATTGCCCACTTCCTTCTCTGTGTTGGGCATAGCCCCTCGTAACAAAATTCTAAATATGCCATTGGAAGGTGGGTAGATTTGAGGCTTATTGTAGGGAAGGGAGATGAAACTCATATTACGGTAGATGAACCTGAGGTGAACCTGTTGTAGAGTATATTATATATTAGGCGATGTAGATGAAGTAGTAGTACATATCAGTATTACAAATCACTGCCGTGAACACATTCTGAAATCTGAATGCATGCATATTTATAATTTGTATATTTCTAATTAGGCATCCACAAAGATCCATGTTAAAATTGTTTTATAATAATATAAATGATGACTTACCCAAAACTACGAAGAAAGAATATCAATTATGTATGACGCAACAATACTCTTATTTGAGCAAAATGATGATAATCTCAATACGAGTAGCATTACAGGAATCGTTACAGAAATCTGACGCATGCCATATACCCTTTAGTTAACAGATGTAACCTTAAGATTATAGAGAAAAATATTCGAGCAATTTAATTCTTTTCTTTCCTTACGAAGCGTCCTCTCTCAAAAGAAAAATTGGGACACGTGGAAATATTTAGAAACAAACCATGGTTCAGCCAGGAATGCAATAAACTAGCAGAGAAGAGAAAACAGGCAAAATTACGTTAGCTAAAAAATCCGAATGAAATAACTACACAAAATTTCGTAAACATCCGGCAGGAAATTTCCAAAACTTTTAGAACAAAAAAAGGGAATTTTTTGAAAGCTAAAATTAAGGAAATTGAAGATAATAGTAAAAATCAAAGCATTCGGGACATGTATAAAGGGATCAACGAATTTAAGAAAGGCTATCAACCTTGAGCTTATGTTAAAGAAAGCTGACCAAACAGTTCTCACTGATATAGACAGCATTTTAAATAGATGGAAAGATTTCTTTGACGATTTGCTTAACATGCAGCCAAAAATTAATGTGAGTGGAGAAAGGGAGAAACACACCGCAGAACCGTATATTCATGAACCCAACCGAATAGAAGTAGAAATCCCTATAAAGAAATTAAAGAAACACAAATCTCTGGGTGTAGACAAAATTCCGGCTGAGTTAATTTTACTTGGAGGCGAAATATTGTGGAACGAGATATACAAACTAATCCTCCTTATCTAGAACAAGAAAGAATTGCCACAAGAAATTACATCTTTAAGTTTTACGTCCCACGGTAGGCTAAAGGGGACGGTGATGATGAGAAATGAATGAAATTGTAGAATAAAGAAAGTAGGAGAAAACGGGAGAACGCCGACAAAACCCTCGAGCACGGTGTTTGCCCACCACGGCGCGACCTGGGATCGAACCAGGGACCCAAAGCACCGAAGGTGAACGCTCTACCACTGAGCCACTGCGCCCCCCGAGTTGCTACAAAAGTGGAAAGAAACAATCATTGTTCCAATCCACAAGAAAGGCGACAAAACTGACTGTAATAATTATTGAGGCATTTCTCTTCTGTCAACATCCTATAAAATCCTTTCAAACATTCTATTAGCAAGATTGACCCTATACACTGTAAAAATAATTTCTTAAATTTGAGAAACCGTTTCTTATCTGTGCAACGAGACAATATTTTCTTAGAAATGTGATTTGGAAATTCTCATTTATAAGGAAAGTAACAGTATATTTTCTCATTTTGCTTTACACAACCTCATCTACTTTTCTTCACTTTTCATTAATGAGAGTTTCGAACTCTTGTTTCTAAGAAAAAATATTCCCGGTGCACAGATAAGAAACAGTTTTTCATATTTAAGACAGTATTTTTAACAGTGTACGCAGATGAAATTATTGGGAATTATCAGTGCGGATTTATACGAAATCGATCAACTATAGACCAAATATTTACCATTCGCAAAATACTCGAAAAGAAGTGGGAATACAATACGACGGTACATCAACTATTTATTGATTTTAGAAAGGACTACGATTGGGTTAGAAGAGAAAAATAGTACAACGTCATTACAGAATTACGAATACCGAAAAAGCTAATTACAGTGAAACCTGCCAACTTGGCCACCTCTCTAAGTTGACCACCTGCTTATCTTGGCCTAGTTCGTCTTGAACCTGCATTTATCCATAAGACATTCGTTACTTACTACTCTATAAGTTGGCCACCTGTCTATCTTGGAAATTGGCCACACTGAAGCAATATTTATCTTATGATGATAATGATAAATTTACCTGCGTAACTTGGCTACGTAAAATACCGTTTTGTTATTTTTCTTAACTCTTTCGTATTCCCATATGAGGGGCAGATGTTCTGTATTTATGATTGGAGAAAAGAAGCATGGATTCCCGCGATTTGCTCTTGGAGGTCAATGACCAGAACACTACCCTGATAAAGGGATGGTGAAGGAAGATGTGAATAAGAAAAAGTACGTGCAGAAATTCAGGAAATGGTTGTACGTATTTGTTTATCTTGTCTATTTTGGTAAAACCATTACCTATGTCAGCTCCTCTCATCAGTGGGGAGCTTTAGTAATGCCGGAAAATTTCTGAAGGTTAAAACTAATCATCTCAATGGTCAACTATTGGCACCTGTCGGCTTGTCAAAAGATAGCGGAGTTTTTGAGATATGAATTCCCTGAAGATTTTCTCAAAACAGCTTTTGCTCCGAGGGAAACACTTCTAGCTCATTAACAAGAGGTAGTTAACTACAGTATTAGAACGTGCATATCTGCCAAAAAGAATAAAACAAATACGTCCAGAATGAACCACCATTCAGTAACAACTGAAAATAATTCATATAAACTGCATATAAATTATTGAATTTATAATTTTGCTTTTCTTGTTTTCAATCTGAATAACTCAGTGTGCTACAATACCAATTTCAATAACCTACGTACATATGTTTCGATTTTATGGTTGTGTGATTCTGTTTTCCATCCGAATAATTCAGTGTTCCAGACTAGTTTGTAATGGACCCGTTTGGTCTCCATTACAGTATAAGATTATTTTTCTTTGTATGCGCCCTTATTGTTTACCTTTACCATTTGCAAGGGCATATTAGTTATTGTTAATATTACATTCATGCCATTATTTCTGTTATTTTGTTATATAAGTTAATGTTGGGTTATATTTAATCTGCACCACCGGTGTATTGGCGTTAATGGCCGCGAAATTATAGCCAGTTGTATTCTTTTTCCTCTGTTGAATTGAGATTTTCTGTTGTTTATATTATTAGTGATTGAAATAGAAATAGTAGTGTTGATCAAGAGAAGAAAACATGAATTTATTGTATTAGTTTAAATAGTCTGGAATCCGTGAGGATTCCGTAACTGGAATGTCTTCTCTCCTGTTTGTAAATAATATCTTTCACACCAGGATGAATAGAACATCTTAGAAGTTAATTACAAATAACAATTCGGATGCCTGTACAGATATGATAGTGTAGTCGTTTTATTATTATTGTGTATGCCATGTCAAATGATTAGGTTTGCTTCCTGTGATTAAATGATCATCCTTCTGCTATTGCAAAACTGAGTCACTAAAAGTAATATAAATGTTATTGATATACATATATATGACGAAACACGACGATTTAAAGGACTAATTATGCATTGGAATACGAAGATATTAGTAAATAAATGTTAATTATGTGTATTGGTGGATGAAACAGGAATGCTATTACGTACATAACTCACATGTTAATGTTGATGAATTTGGATATATGGATGTGTACACTATCATAATCACTGGCATAACCGTCTTGATTGTAACCGATATGACGAGACGACAACTGTTTGTTTATTATATACAGTAACAGAATTAAAACTAGTCAACATTCTACAGTTGTGTTTAATTCCTATTCTCATCTTATGGAACGCATTGTGTATTTATTCCTGATGTATTTGTCCTGTTTCTTTCCTTGTAAGCCTGTCCTACGTTGGCAACGAATCAGCACTCGGAAGTCCGATGCTTTAATGTTTATCTCAACTGTTATTGTGGGATTGCCTGCGCCGTACCAGAACGGTGTAAGAAAGGGCACTACAAGTTTTCAGGAAGAAAAAGGTACATATATTAAATATACTGTAGTATTTTTTCTAGTACTGTGTATTGTTATGATTACTCTATATACATTATTTATAAGTAGCTGTCGAGCCATTGCTTATTAAAATTTTCAATCAAGTAATACTAGAAATCCTATTCTAAAAATACACCAATCACACTTGTTTTCTGTAAGTTGGCAACTTTTTGATGGAACCGATGATGGCCAACATACACAGGTTTCACTGTATATTAATTAAGGCATGTTTAAATGAATCCCAAAGTAAAGTCCGAGTAGGAAAATTTTTGTCCACGAGCATTCACATCGAGAATGGCTTGAAACAAGGAGAGGTGTTGTCGCCATTATTATTTAACTTTGTCCTGGAATATGCCATAAGGAAAATCAAAGATAGCAACCAGAGCCTGGAGTTGAACGGTGTTCGCCAGGTTTTGGCGTACGCTGATGATGTAAATTTAATAGGGGATGATATGAGAGCAATAGAAAGAAATGCAGAGGTCTTATTAAACGCTTGCAGGGACATGGGCTTAGAAGTAAATGCAGAGAAAACTAAATACATGGAAGTGTGTCGGGACCGTAATACGGCAAATTATGAATGCGTTAAAATATTAAATAATACTTTTGATAAAGTGGGTACTTTCAAATATCTAGGATCAATATTAACAGACGAAAATCATATACACGAAGAAATTAAATGTCGACTAAAAACGGAATTCATGTTGTTATTCAGTTCAAAATCTCTTGTCGTCGCGAATTCTGTCGAGGAATTTGAAGCTTAAAATATATAAAATGATAATCATGCCTGTTGTTCTGTATGATTCCGAAACATGGTCGCTTACTCTGAGGGAAGAACATAGACTGAAAGTATTTGAGAACAAGATCCTGAGACGAATATTCGGACCAAAGAGGAACGGGAATGGGGAATGGTGGAAACTTCACGAGGAACTACATGATTTATACGGATTACCAAACATGTTTGGGTCATCAAGTCTAGGAGGCTTAAGTGGGCAGGCCATGTAGCTAGGGTGGAAAAAAGTAGAAATACTTTCCAAGTCTTGATTGAAAGAGCAATCGGAAAACAATCATTAGGAACACCAAGGCGCAGATGGGAGGACAATATTAAGATGGATCTCGCAAAAATAGGAATACAAAGTAGAAACTGGATCCAGTTGGCTAAGGATAGAAGTCAGTGGAGAGCTTTTGTGAACGCGGCATTGAACCTCCGGGTTGCATAGGCCATAGAAATGAAATGAAATCTTTGAGTTTTACGTCCCACGGTTATGCCGGTTAGGCTAAATGAGACGGTGATGATGAGTAATGAATGAAATGGTGGAATGAAGAAAGTGGGAGGAAACGGGAGAACCCCGAGAAAATCCACGCACACGGTGTTTGTCCACCACAAAGTTCACTTGGCGGGGGCTGGGATCGAACTCGGGACCCCAAGCACCAGAGGTGCATAGGCCATAGAGTTAGTTAGGTTACAAAACATGAGTAGATGCCTAGGCTGATACTACAAATAGATGAAATTAATGCGCATTTATGAAAAGATGGGTTCTACTGACATTGGGTAGTCTATATATCAAAGATGCAAATAACCACTCGCCCATTCGCCCGGGGCGAGTGGTTCATCAATGCGGGCGAGTATTTAATATCATACCGAAGGTAAGCAAATGGTTTCTATTGTGGGATTTGGGCTAGTAGCTTCTTCCTTGGGTTAGTAAAACTTCGTTGTTTATTTGCATCCCTGCTATATATTATTCGTGTGCTAGGGCCTAGGCGAGAGGAGGAGATAAGATTTCACATCAGGTTACGTCAAGCACAGTCGCACACCTTCATTTTCATTAAAAATGGAAAAGCCAAGAGAAACCAACTTCATCTACTTTCCTTTGTGGCTGTCGGACACAAATCATCACACTTATCTGCAAAAAGCACTTTTCAAATCGGATTATTGAGAGAGCCTCCAGTTTCAATGTTGGGGGACATGTCCCCCCATTTCGCCGGAATTTGTGCCCGTACCTGCAGCTGAGACAACTTTCCAGCATGAGAAGAGGGGCATATCCTCCTCTGGCATTTATTGCAATTTGTACCCAAGTGGAATTAATACATATTGATGAGGCTACTAAACGCACTACAGCACGAAGTTCAGGTTAAAATACTACAGAATACGATTCTTTCTTTAAAGAAAAAAAGAAAAAAGAAAGAAAGAAAGAAAAGAAAAGAAAAGAAATGAAATGAAAATAAAATAAAAGAAAAGAAAAGAAAAGAAAAGAAAAGAAAACAATTTCATCTTACATTCCTTTGTGGCAATCGGACACAAAGCATCACACTTATCCCAAAAAGCACTTTTCAAATCAGATTATTGGGGTGCAGTTATTTAGGGGGGACAGGGAGGGGCATTTGCCCCCTTCCTGAGTTTGAGATTTATATAGATTTTATCAATAGAATAGTAGTATGTCAGTGAAAAACGCAAAATCTTACTTATATCAAGGGGTCTTGGCCCCCCCAAGCCAAATCTGAAATGACGCTACTGGTCCCTCCCAGGTCCAAGATTGGGAGGACATGACCCCCTTGTCCCCCGGGATTTGCGCCAGTGTTGACCTCTCAAGTTACCCTATAAGGAAAATGGTACAAACCAAAAAATTTTGGTACAAACGGAACAAACGTATTACAAACAAATGACCTAGTCATTGTTTTAATTTTCTAAAGTCAGGGAGCTATTTTGTCAAGCATATTTATACAAGAATATCGTTATGATATACGAATTAAGTAGGCAATAAGTTACAAGATATTTTCCTGTTCGTGTGAAAGTTAAAGCGCGAACTTCTGTGAATGCCCTCCTAGAACAAGCAACCACCGAAGTACTTAACTGACAAAAGTTATTTTCACGTTAATTACTTAATACTGCAGTGAATATATCCTTGTTCTGTACGATAATCCAAGTTCAGTGCTTTGTTACTGAAAATTCTAATTACAATGAACTGTCGTACATCTATTGACATTTTCACTAAATATTAATTATCTTTGATGCACATATTATAGTTGGTAGTCAAATGTTCAGAGTCAAGTTAATTAAATGTAACGCGTTAAGATCACCTTGTTCTTAAACATTGTTGTTAATATGACGAGTGTAATGTGCTTATGTTTATAAAGCTTGCAACACGATTGGCATGTCAGGTTTTGCTTGGGATAAGGATGAGGATAGATTCTCCACCGGTACAATTAGAGTTTAATCAATATGTTTCATTAAACTTCATATAACTTACTTGGCGCTTCATGCTTGTCAACTTCGTATAACTATTTCTGGCCAGGGGCGCATCCAGAGGGGAGGCGATCGAGGCGATCGACCCCACCAAGAAGAGGAAGCTTTCTTGTTATATATATATATGTATAAATAAAATCCATCCCAAAGTTTGGAGCCGTTAAAAGTAGCAGTATGACAACCCCCCCCCCCCCAGAAGTCGGTTCTGGATCTGCCCCTGTTTCTGGCACCTTAGTATCAATAACTACAAATATTGCTTGTATTATGTCTACTGGTTAATAATGCAGATTTTTTAAAGAGATGGAGTAGAGTGCTCTTAGATCCACAGAGAAAACGAAAACGTATGTGGAGCATATACAAACGTAGGTTACATGTGTAAATTCTGTAAGCTTTTAGACAACGTACGAATATCTGCAGGAAATGTATGACTGAAAACGTGTTTTATAATATTTTCGGCATTTGTGTCGTATCGCCGGACCACTTAAAAAAAAAAAAGCACAAAAGTGTATTGCATTCGGTTATATATTGTTGGATTACATTAAGTTACGTTAGATTACGTTACATTAGGCGTGCAGTATTACTTCAATGTGGATCCATAGTATAAGTATTACTAGTAGTAGAAGTAGGAGTAAGAGTAGTAATAGTAGTAGTAGCAGGAACGGGTTAGAAGCCCGGTAGGGGTTGGTTGGGTTCTGTTCTCGACATGAAATGGGCAAATTAAGGATTTGCCAATTGTTTTTTTTCTGTACATTTTACAATTTCCGGATCCGTATAGTAAAACAAGTGTACCTCTCCGCGAAATAGTCCATCCGCCTCGACATACAGTGCCGTTAACAACATCAAAAACAATCAACAAATACAATCACTTTCTTAACTTTTACTATTCCCCTTACCTCCCTTGTACTCATCTTTCTCACAAACTTAAATAAATTATCCAATTGACCCGGTAAATTTCCTAAAATTGGTCCATGCGATACGGCACTTAACCCATATTTTCTGTATAAGTGTTCTATCTATATATATACTTTCCTTATTAAAGACAGAACTGTATATATACGGTAAAGATCTCACATTCAGATGGACGTATATAACATATAGCTGACGAATCTAACATACGTATACGTGTGTAATATACGGAAGACTGTTAGATGTCAGATATCCTACAGCGGAGTTATGTAACATCTATACGTGAAAAAGGCAGTTCGTATGTGACATATGAATAACATGTTTCGTACAGATTTCCGTAGTAATCATATGGATTCCGTATATTTGTTCAATATACTGCTGTGAAAATAACTGATTTTTCTCATGTGCGATTTTATATAGGGTCTATAGCTAATCTTGTTATAGTGATAACACATTTTTAAACCTCATAAATTAAATGGTACGAAGGTGTAAACTTCATACAGTACGCTAAAAAAAAACATTCTGACTTAGTGCTAAACAAAGAAAATGTGCGGGAAATGACAATTCATTAAGTTTGAAGAAAATTGCTGCGTTGAAGAAAAGTTATCTAAATACCACTCAATATCTAACTTTGGAACGTCTTGTATAAAATAAAATAAAAATTGCGACTAAAGCATACTTATCTGTCTATAATATCTGTCATCTGATAATGTGTCTGATGAAGGCAAAGAGATTTTGACGAAACTGTAACTCTATTATTTATTAGATAGTATATATGTTTTGGTCAGGATTTTCTTTTATTTTATAGAAAGTTATCGTATCATTCCGGAACCTTATCGTGAACATGAACCATATCAAGTGTGAATTCTGGTGTAAACGGTTTAAAAAGGATGACTTCTTTGTTAGCTACAAACAGAAAACGGCCAGGTCAATAAAAAAATTTGAAGACAAACATTTACAAGCGTTATTGGATTAAGGTCTATGCTACACTGAAAAACAACTTGTAGAAATATAAAAACACTGCGTAGCAAAAAAAATACCATCATCATTTACGTATAAGCAAGGGGAGGAAGGGGAAAAATGGGTGACACCTCAACTGACACAAAGACAAATAGAAAACCGGAGAGTCATCAAGAGCTTGAATGCATCAAAGAAAGTTCTTTCTGTTGAGGCTGGCAATTGAAAATGTTTATTTTGAGAATCGCAAATATACAATATATAATCGTGAGTTTATTAAGTCAACTCTCAACGTTTGCTGAAAGGATAAAATCAATTGAGAAAGATGATAATGTTCTGTATAAGTTGGGATCAGGAAATTGAGGTATACAGGATTGTGATTTATGAACTTCTAGAACCAAGTGAAACAGTTAACAGTGATCACTTCCGACAAAAGTAATCTATTTGAACCACGTTTTGATTGCAAAGCATTTCAAAACCAACTAAAGACTCGTTAACAGTAAAGAGGGGCACGGTAGCTCAGTGGTCCTTGGATCGACCCTCTACCAAGTAAGTTTGTAGTGGACAACATTGTGCTCGGGAATTTTCTAGGGATACTCCTGTTTTCTCCTACACTCTCGTTTCACCAATTCTTCCATCATCATTTACTTGCTCTAATGGTCGTCTAATTTAGCCTAAAAACCATAATCGTCGGACAGTAAACTCAAAAATTTCGTTTCATTTTAAAGATATAACTATTCTATCAGGCCTTGTTTCCATTTTGTACTAATACACAATAACACACTGAGCAAGGCTATGTGATAATATGTAAAAAACAGTATCACGTAACTGTGTCTTCATCAGACTTCCACTCCTTCTGGCTGCTTGGGAGTTGGTCATCACTTATATAGTCTCTGGAGATCAACTTTTAATTAGGTTCCGCCCCTTCATTAAAAGTAACACTTGTGTGGCTTTCACTTTCACTTTTTAGCTGCACACGTGTCCAATTAAAAGTTTACTTTTTCGTTGGATACATTCTGTCCTCTAATTATCCTTATTTTCCTTATTAATTTTTCCTCTTTCTGTCTTCATTTTCATTTCTTCTTCTTTAAGCAGAATCTTCTCTCACTCTTTATTTATCGAGAATCCTGCATTCCAATTCATCACCTTGCCTCCTGCCCTCATAATCTCCCTAGCTTCCTTCCATTTTCTCACCAAAGTTCTGTCCTCTGCTTCTTTCCACCCTATCCTGTGGTTTGTCTCTTTGTGATGCTTGTATATCGCATTGTTGTCCCTTTTCAATCTTACATCATCCTGGTGCTGTTTAATCCTTTCCTGCATTTTCTTTTTTGTTTCTCCTATGTAAATTTTGAGAGATATTGAGAATATTGAGAATAAGAAATATTGAGAATAATAGAAGAGGAAATGGGTGAAAAGAGAACAGAAAATTGGGACAGTAAGAAGGTAAGAAAAGGATTAGAGGCATTGGGGGAGGATGGATACTTCCTAATCAGAGACAGGATTGTTAAAATGAAGGAAGGACTTAATATAGGATCTTGTTTGAGTCCAGTACTATCAGATATAGTAATGAATCGATTTGGAGAATGAGACAATAGAAAGAGGAGGAGAAAGACTGCTTCTTTTTTGCCATTATGTGGACGACTGTTTAGGAATATGGAAGGGAACGAAAAGGCAGCTGGAGAAATTCATAAGGGACGTGGAAGATGAAAAGAAAGGGATTAGTCTAGAAAATGAAATAGAAGTAGACAAGGAGATAAACTATTTAGATATGAAAATTAAGAAGTCGGAAGAAGGCGAGTTTATTACATCCTGATACCAAAAAAAGTGTGCAGCGGGAGTGTATTATTACAAACGAAGTGATGTGGATGAGGGGACAAAGAAGAATTTCATAAAAAGCATGGAAGAAAGAATAGGAGACCTAAACACAAATGAAAAACAGAGGAAAACCGATTTAAAGAAGTTCTGGGCACAGCTAAGGAGAAATGGATACAACGAAGAGGATAAGATCACAAGAGACATAGCAAGAGGGGGAAAGAAAGAGGAAGAAGACAAGAACAAAAAATGGTTTGGAATAGAAAGCCTAGGCAAGGAAACAGAGAAGATAAAGAGAATGCTTCGGAAAGTAGGAATTAGGACGTACAGGAAAGGAGGAAGCAGAATAATTGAATTAGTAAGAAGAACCAAGAGAAAAGCAGTAGCGGACAAAGATCAAAGGGGAGTAATATATAGAGTAGGATGAGCGGAGTGTAACAAAATTTACATAGGAGAAACAAAAAAAGAAAATGCAAGAGAGGATTAAACAGTACCAGGATGATGTAAGATTGAAAAGGGATAACAATGCGATATACAAGCATCACAAAGAGACAAACCACAGGATAGGGTGGGAAGTAGCAGAGGTCATAGAAGCAGAGGACGGAACTTTGGTGAGAAAATGGAAGGAAGCTAGGGAGATTATGAGGGCAAGAAACAAGGTGATGAATTGGAATGCAGGATTCTCGATAAATAAAGAGTGGGAGAAGATTCTGCTTAAAGAAGAAGAAATGAAAATGAAGACAGAAAGAGGAAAATTAATAAGGAAAATAAGGATAATTAGAGGACAGAATGTATCCAACGAAAAAAGTAAACTTTTAATTGGACACGTGTGCAGCTAAAAAGTGAAAGTGAAAGCCACACAAGTGTTACTTCTAATGAAGGGGCGGAGCCTAATTAAAAGTTGATCTCCAGAGACTATATAAGTGATGACTAACTCCCAAGCAGGCAGAAGGATTGGAAGTCTGATGAAGACACAGTTATTGTGTTAAAACTGTTACGTGATATTGTTTTTACATATTATCACATAGCTTTGCTCAGTGTGTTACTGTGTATTAGATTTAATATACGAGAACTACCAAAGGAGTCATTTTGAGCCCTGTGTTTACAGAGTCTACAATTACAAAATGAAATGAAATTTCATTTTTAGGTATGCGTAGGAACATGTATTATATCAATAAAAAATAAATTCACTTTCCGATTTATTATATAAAGAAAGAAACTGGTACGAGTTTCAAGGTCATACCTAAATTCAGAATTTAGATGTGACCTTGCAAAGAGTCCAGGTTAAACTTCAATGCGTATATGAATAAGCCTAATAAAGCAATCTTCTGACAAATTCAGCTTTTATAAAATTAAGATTTTAACATCAATGTTTCACACCAAAACCCGAAGCCATCATAGTGGTAATGCTTCCAATTTATTCAAATGAGATGCACCACACGATGTACTTTCGAACGACTATTGTGGGTGATCCACACAGATGAATTTCTATCAAAATTACTAACCCACAGTTTTCTTTACCTTACATTTCCCGATCTGATACTTCTGTTCTTTCTCAGAACAATTGGTAATACCTTTTATGAAAAAAAAAAAAGCCATACGGGCCATTTGCCAGCAACCTTGACATAGTATGTATAAGGCATATGGTCTACAATGTCTATCCGAACATTCTGTTTAATGTAATACAAAAATGTTACACATTTCTTCTTTTGGTTGTCGTTCATAATCTGTAGTCAGTGTGAAGAGAGCTCAACAGTTCATTATTTTTTACATTGGTATGTTGTAAATATAACGTCGTCCATACTTTTGAACACATTTGTGGTATACAATTCATTATTATGAAAATTGGTTATTTTTAGTTTCGTAGCAGGACGCAGAGACATAAAGAAGTTATGGTGTGCTACATGTAGTATGGAGCGTAAGAGAAAACTATCTTAAGTTATAGAACTAGTTCAACACAAGTGATATTTGTCTCATCGTCTTTTTGTATACATGAAAAGGTACGGTATTTAAACTTCACTTTAGGAAGCATACAAACCTTGATACCATATTTGTACTACTCATTAAATGAATGAACAGATAGGAACCTTCAGCGGGAGTAAAAATGACTCCTCTAGTAGTTCTAGGTAAATCAAAATAACCCCTCTAGTAATTCTAAGTAAATCCTAATTTTTAAAGAAAACCAACAAAATTTGAAAATTAATATTTATGGTATAAACACTATGATTAGAAAGAAGAAAAGTAGTGCCACCTGAGGAGCACATATGCTTTCAGATAAAAGAATATTGAATGTTGCAGAGGGTTGAAAAGTCTCTCTGGTAGTTCTTGTGTTAAAGGATCTTGTCTGGGAAGTATTGACTCTCCTGCCTTATTCGCCAATACTTGTGCCTTCAGTTTAGATCGATGACACATGCACTTTGTAAGCATCATTATCGAACGTACAAAGAAGTGGGAAAGTGGGTCTCTGAATGTCTCTAAACAAGCAAAGTTGTATTGAGACGATATTTACAAAGCTACCTGAAAGATGGGGGAAATGTGTAGCTAGCAATGACCATTATTTTGAATGAAGCATTAGTGACGTTTATAGTATTAACTTTGCGTAGAAAATCAGTGACACTTGTATAGGTACACTCATGTCCAAAATTATTGTCGCATATCTATAAATATGTTGTTCTATGAATATAACTTCATAACGAATTCGCCCGGTATTTCTCATAATGTTAGTATGTGTATAATCGGCAAAGACATGCATGTGGCAAATTTCGTGTCAAAAGAGCAGAACAATAAAACGACAATAAAATTTTCTTATCCATTTAGCAACACTTTGTTTTATTCATTCTAATTTCCGTATTTATAATTCTTTTTCCTATGAAATTTACCACAAATATACATTCCTTGATTATCCACATAGTATCAGTATTAAAAGTACCCTGCAAAATCATTATCAAATTATATTCTTACAAGAAGACAATAATTTATAGATATGCGACAATAATTTTGGATATGAGTGTACATTAAATAATAATAATAATAATAATAATAATAATAATAATAATAATAATAATAATAATAATAATAATAATAATAATAGTTATTAAATAATAGACTAATAGTGAGTATAATTCCAAGAAAGAATATTGTGACGCATCGTAGTATAGATTTTAAAATAAAAGTTAAATTGCGTAGAAACTTGCAACACAAAAACTTCATGTCATTCTATGGCCAATGGAACCAGGATGTTCAATGCCGCGTTCAGAAGAGCTCTCCATTGACTTCTTCTGTCCTTAGTCAAGTGGATCCAGTTTTTGCTTTGTATTCCTATTTCTGGAAAATACATCTTAATATTGTCCTTCTATCTGCGCCTAGGTCTTCGTAATGGTCGTTTTTCGATTAGATTTCCAGTTAAAACTTTGAAAGAAAGCGTTTCTGTTTTCTTCCATTCTGGCAACATGATTTGCCCAGATACTCAAACTTCATATCACCAAAATGTAAATACTTATACCTAGCACAAATGTGAGGAATCATATTTGTTTTGAAAACCATATTGGCAGTGCCCATTTCCCCATATGATAATTTTAAATAAACCTAATTTTTAGTTATTGTACAGTTATATAGTTGTTACACAAAACGCTGTAACATATTAAAACGACAAGCTAAGAAAATTTATCCATCTTTTCAGACTTGTGTTTCTTGTATAGTTTATTTCTAATTTCCTTGTATAATCTATCGTCCTACAGAGGCCCAAAACGTCTTATTTTATGACTCTGAAGGCTGTAGGTTACCCACCCCTGACCTAACAAATTCAAGGAACCTCACTTTGTCAGTCAGTTGTTTGCGGCTCTTTCTTTTCATTAGCCATAGTATAGCTGATTATGTACTCGTATTTACTAAAGCAAAAGATGTTACATACCAAGCTCGTGTCTTATGTTTGACCATTAAAAGGAACCAACCACACAGGCTTTTAGAAAAAACATTCCTAAATTGAGTCATTGAGCTCAAAGGGGCAAGTTTTTCCAAGCAAATTGTGATGAAGACTCAAATTTGAAAGTCCGTCTCGGTTTGCACCCACTTAGGATGATAGGAGAAGCAATTTAAATGTCTTCAGCTTGTTTTGCACCCACCTATACAGTCTGTGTATTATAGGGAGCTAGCTTGTTTACCATCGGGGGCTGAGGTAAAGGGGAAAAAATTTCAACAATTTTTTCTGCCTGACACTTGCAATACTCCCTTACCCTCCTTCTATATGTCAGCGTTGCCAGGGTTAAAAATTTGTCACACGAATGTTATTCTGAAGAGTTAGTGTGAGTTGGTTATTTGTTGTGTGCTGTTGTCGTTGCGGTTTTGTTGCTTATTATTCATTTGACAATGGCTTCACAGCGTAAGAGAGGGCAAACTATACACAGCGAAGCTAGAGACGTAATAAGGAAGGCCATAGTGCAGTGCGACGAAGAAACGAAGGAGAGAAAACTGAAGCATTTGTTATCACAGCCTAATTTGCGTGTGCCAACGTATACAGGGATCTTCGATAGGGATTGCATAATTGCATAAACTCTTTGAATTAAATGAGTATTAGCTGAATTTTTTGACAACGCACTGGCAACCCCGCCCAGGACCGTCGAGTGACCGTTTCTTGGCGACGGGGTGGGGAACCAGCCAATCAACTCGGAATTCCTCAGCCTCGCATTAAAGCTGGCTCCCTATAATACATGCCCCGTTGTTTCACTCAGTTTTGCACAAACAGATAAGCGAGAAATCTGATTTATCCACCAATATCGCGACGTTTTACTGACAACTCCATCTGTGCTCAAGTTGGCACTTTCCTGTTGTTCAGCCGTAGGTTTCAAATTACAGGCACTAAGCTACCAAGCGAACTCATATAAAAAAAAACCATTGACTCCATCCTCCAGAATTAAGCGTGCTGTCTTTAAGCCACTGAATCTAACTGATTTCTTATGAGTTTCAAATAAAGATAGACTACTTAAGACATATACCTACTACATCATGGGGTACGAATATTTTCGTCATGTATCAAACCCGGATTTCTTTTCTAGTTAAAGAATTGCATCAGTTCATAAGTTTCTGAGTAAAACTCCAGCAAATTTGAGTATTATGTCACGAAATTGGTGACAGTAAATGCATAAAAAACGGCAAATTTGGATTACAAGAATTCAGCAACTAAACTATTTCCTATATTATTTCATGCTACCTCTAAGTATGTTACTTAACTCCCTACAGGGTGCATCGTATTTAGTGAGAAATAGTTTCTTTGTAGTGAAGTAAGCTTGCATTTATGATCTTCGCACTCTTCACCTCACCAGATTTATTTCCAGGTATGTTTTGGAGGTCATGGAAGGATTCAATCCCTCATATACATCTGTCTTTCAAAAAGGCATATGTTTGAAACATCATATCAATCTATATTCAATTTTCTGGATCGTAATTTCTTTGCATGATGTCAGAAGGAAAGTTCAATCAAAGCGTTAAATTAGGAACCGAACTTCATAATACATTATATTGAAAAAGAAATAATCTTCGATTTAAGGACTACGGATCTGTGCAACCACGCAGTGGCAATGAATAAAAATATAGCGAATAGTTTCTTTCCTAAACTGTTGTAATATAAACTTACGTAATAGTTTTGATTCATCCACTACGACCAGTATCGTAATTTAAAACTGAAATTTGCCGTAGATTTGTTCGAAAGCTAGAGAAACTCACAAATTGATATAATTCCTAAACTAGGAAGGAGATCTGGGTTCAACCTAAGATAGAAATATTCATAAACCATGCTAAATAGTAGCAGGTTTATGTCTTAAATAGTCTATCCTTATTTGAAACTCAAAAGAAACCAATTAAACTCAATACCTTAAAGATAGAGTTCTCAATTCTGGAGGGCGGGTTCTATGGTTTGTTCTCAACCCTTGTGAGTATGACAGGATAACTAAGCCCCCGGCAGAACAACGGGAAACCATCTTCTTCAGCGCACCTGGGATTGTCAGTGGAATTTCGAATTATTGGTGAAAAAAGATTGTCAGTAATTATTGTAATCTTTCTATTTGTGGAAAGTTGCTTGGATCAACGAAACACATGCACAGATCGTCATAAGTGGGTGCAAAAAAGAACTAAAGATATTTAAATTGTGTTTGCTGTCAATCAATATGAGAAAATGAGCTGGATTTTCAGACTGCCTTTCCTGTCATCCTAGGGTGAAAAATGATCTGAAACTTTTTACATTGCCTCTTCTGCACAGTGTACTTGGGGGGTATTTATACCTTTGAACCCTCAGCATGCCTCAATTTATGAATGTTCTTGTTTTATGCACTATTTTCTTTCCATTAAATTGTGATACCACCATTTACTTGCATTTTCCTTCCGTCTCAGGAGCACTATTTCGGGCTGCAGGGGTATCATTTGATTACAATAAAGTTGTTATTTCTTCTTTTTAATTCTAGTTTTAACACTCTCAAAGACATGGAAATAACAAGCTGAAGATTTGAAAATTTTCCTACAAATATGTCCGGTTTTTTTAATTGTTCATAGGATGGCGTCTGTGTAGCATGTATTTCATGTTTTTTGAATTGAAAGGAATATTGTCCATGATTACGATACAATGTGCGATTCGTCAACATTAAATGATTGATCCACTAATAGCTGATAACAAGAATTAGAAGAAATCGTGCTGTGTTTATGTAAGAAGGAAGAATGCACTCAAGATATATTATTTAATTTTACTTGACCGCCGTGTTATTATAGAGATTTCTTAACAAGAAAATTCTTGAATAGTTAAGTGAAGAATTCTTTTAGTCTTTTCTTGTTTCCTGAAATTGAAATACATGTAATTTATCGGAGGAAATTTCACAATCCCATTTAAACCGTGGTTATTATTCAATATATTGCAAATTATTTTTTTTCCTCATAGGTCGTTAAGAAAAATTGTATTTCTTGTTATAATATATGCGGAGTTTCCAACAACGAATGTAAGGTGAAAATCAAGTTAGCCGCTCACCCCCCCCCCCCCCCAAAAAAAAAAAGTTAGGATGAAGGATTGGAAAGTTCCTAGCCTGACTAAGAAGGAAACAATTCTTTTATATTTATATATATTAGCTGCCTATAGCTATATTCATTTGTAGTCACTGTGCAAAATTTTATTTCTCTATTGTTTCAGGTGAGAAGTAGGTGGTAGTGACAGGAATTTTGTTTCATTAGGATAATGCACGCGTCCATACGTTCATGGAATCGATTTCAGAAATTCATTCAAACTGTTGCCGCACATCCCCTATTCGCCTGATCTGGCCCTAGCGGACTTTTACTTGTTTAGAAACCTAAAAAGGGTTTTTTTCGGGGTGGGGAGGGATCAGTGATTTTCTTCGGATGCAGAGGTGAAAAATACTATACTGGGATACTTGGCAGTGCACGAGGAATATATCTATATATTTTAAAAAAATGGTATAGAAGCGTTACCGGAGAGGTGGCGTAAATGTATCCTCGTCGAGGGGGATTACGTGGAAAAATAAAAGATAACTTATCTAAATGTTTTCTAATTTTGTAGGGAAGGCCACAAACTTTCCAATCCACCGTAGTATTTCATACTCTCTATTTTACTCTTCTGGCTACGGAGCTAATCAGGTGAAGCGCAAATATAGCATTTGTAATTGTGGTGACTGAAACTTCTGGATTACTTAATAACTACTAATTTGTCTTGTAACCAGGGGTAAAAGTGGATCTGAAAAGGTAGGGGGACAGTAGATAGCGGAATGCGTCACGCCGTTCCCCCTGCCTATCTCTACCCTTTGTATTTTCTTGTAGGAACTAGGGGGACGCCGTATATATTTTTCCGAGATGGGGAGATGGCGTTCCACCACACTTTTACCCCTGCTTGTAACAAACACATTTTGATTAATAAATAATAAATCCAATTGAAATTTGACCTTTATTATTTTTATTTATTTATTTATTTATTTATTTTTTGAAACAAGTTATTCTGAACATTTTGACGAGTTTTTGTAAGATCACGTCATAGCAACATACGTCTTTTGGCAAGAAGTGAAACACTTTTTATCTCATTAAGTAAATGTACTAATACATTTTTTTTATATTTTATCTGAAAGTGTCTATTTTTTGTGTAATATTTTCAGCCAATGCAGTAATAGTTTCTTCCGTCACGGTCAGGTTAGCAAGACTTCTTTCTTCGTGAACTCCATCTATATAATTTGGAACATGGAAGAATTTGAAGCGAGATATATGTAAAATTACCAAAACAAATATAAAACATGAGTAATATACTCCTAGATACAAGGGCATATAAACAAGGGTATGTTCTATCGAGAAGAAAGAAAACACACTTTTCCGTCTATTACCATTACCATTATCATAATCATCGTTGTCATCTACTTTACCATTTTTACCATCAGCATCATTATTGTCGTCTTCCTCATTGTGATGTCCGTCCATGGCGTCATCTTCATTGCCATAACCATTTTCGTCATTACCATTACCTTCGTTATAAGACGGATGGTATTGATGATTTTCAGGACTGTCTTTCATAGGGAAATAGTTACCGTTATCATTAGCTGCTTCCGTGATACTATCCCAATTGTTACCATTACCATTAGAAGAATCCTTTGTATAACTCTTGTAGGGTTTTCCATAGGGTTTGGAGTGATAGCGATCTTTCTTCAAACTTTCATATACGTCTGGTGAATTGTAGATAGATATTTGTGCACTAGAACTTTGGGTATCATGAGATCCATAACTTTTAGGATATTTAAATATAGAAGTCATGATTTTTGATTTGTCCTTATTAGTGGATTTATAAATATTTGGTAATTTGAAATTTTCACTTGTATAAGAATCACCCATGGAATAACCCTTTACTTTTTTGTAACTATTAGGGGGCTTATACATATAAATCTGAGAATCTGAGTTATCATTTTGTGTGTAAGTAAGGCTGGGATATTTATTATTTGAGCTGTATTCTGTAAGTTTACTGTATACATCAGGAGACTTGAACATCGAGATATCTGTATTAGATTGTGAGGGACTATGTGCCAAATATTCATCCATGCTATCACCATAAGGTAATGAATACTCATCAACGTAACCCTTTTGTGATGAGTATACATTTGGGGAATTATAGGTAAATGTCTCAGTATCTGCAGCATTATCAGGAACGTGATAATTTTGTAAAGGGGACATTTGGGTTTCAACTGTATCAGCAGAATTTTGGTAGCTGTTTGAGTGTTCATAGTTTTGAAGTAAAGTGTCAGTATCATAGACTTCGGAAGATTGGAAATCACTGGGAAGTTTGGAACTACTGTCTTCAGTATCAGAATAATCCTTTTGTGGGCTATTATACATTGAATGTTCTTCAACGAAGCCGTTGTTACTGTCAACATTTTGGTAGTTGTTGTGATATGTGTAATCTGAATAGTAATTCATGTTAGAATCATTGTTAGTGGTTTGATGGTTGCTTTCTGAACTATAAAGCAAGCTATCCTCACTGTTGGGCTCCGAGTTGTCGAGTGTAGAATATGTGTTGACAATATTATGTTGATTGAAAACAGAGTTGCTGGCGAAAGATCTAGGTTTGGTGGGTTTGTTCTTTGAGTTGTAAGTTCGTGTTTCATTTGATGTCGAGTTATCATTCGATTGACCTGAGATGATGTTTCCATACGCCACTTTGTAGGATGGAAAGTCCTCAACACCTGATGGTTTGTATACAGGAAACGGTCTTTGAGTGCTGTATTGTACACCTGGTTGACTCTTATCGTTATCACTAGCAAGTTCATACGTTTTGAGATAATCTTTCAGACTACTAATCGTGTAAGTTCTCGGATGAAAAGTATTTGTAGTTTCACTTTCTTGATCACCATTATTCAATGATTGGTATGAATTTGAAGATCCATACGTTGAATATTCTAACTGGGAGCTGTCTTCTCTAGAAAACTTATTCGAGTAAGGTTGATGAGTTATTTTCACAATAGAAGGATTGTCCCTGAAAGGTGGTAACGCAGGAGGGAAGTACGTATAGTCACTTCGATCGTTCATAGGTTTGTAGTAAGATCTTTTTCCTGACCTGGTGCCGAAAGCATTGCTATTTCTTACTCTTGATTGTCTTTCATTTTGTGATAAATACTCAACATTGTCAGGGGCTGGATAATATGCTGGAAAATTGGCCTGTGAATAGTAAGTATAATCTTGAATATCTCTTCCTGATAAAGCATAAGGTAACGTAACCACTGTAAGCCATATTACTACGATTCTTGCCATGTTCAAAGCATCTGAAACAAAGAGTAAAGAAGACAAAAGTTATCGTAGTTTGTCAGTCAAAACAAATTCATCTAATAATTAGCTTGTTTTGCTTACGTTTTTTTTTAAATTAACGAACATACTTCTAATTATTTATTAACACATTACTGTTCCTTAGTCTCTTTTTCTTGTGATATATATCTCAACATAAAATAAGAAATACTTTATTTGTGTTAACAGTTAGTTTTTTAATAAAACAGTCATCAGTTAAAAATTATGGTTTGAAATTTAAGATCATGACAGAAAATTTACTTCTGAAAATCTTAAAATCAGACGATGGCCTATGTGTTATAATGACATATCAAAATAAATTACAGGTCACACTTTCTTGATAGATATATGATTATTAGTGTCTTCGGTGCGAATGATAAGTGTTGAATTTCTATAGAAAATCCACGTTGTTCAGATAACACTTTGAGCTATAGGTTAATATCTCATCTCAGTTAGTTATTAGTTCGAGTAATATTGTTTGAAAAAAAGGTTCTACCAAGAAGAAAACAATATCATGGTTAAGGTTAATTCCTTTAAAGTTCTGTAGATCTGAAATAATTTAATATTGTATGTAAACGTTAGAACATCAACATAACTTGCATGATATATATTTAATAACGACATCCTTATTCAACTCCACCTAGGTGCCCAAAGCGGCTAGTTTATTAATCTAAACTTCAACTATTCAAGTCTTTATATGCCTACAAGCATATAAAACAGTCCGTATATATTAAGTTATTCCGCACTTAAAATTGCACTTCTCATCTCCACTATTGTACAACTCTCCACATAACATATAATCAGTGTATACTCGATGACTACATTATTCATTTTGTTACTCGTACATTAGCTTGCTCACCACACAACTGTGATAAACAGCTATTTCTTATGTTATTATATATGTATATACTATATACGATTTATATATTTAGCTTATCAACCACACAACTGGGATAATACATCTCTTAAAGCATCTTATTTAATCAGAAATAAACATATTTTTTCTAATATGTATTTTTTCTTTCTTGGTACGATTACCCAAACTTCCATAAATATACAGGATATATCAGAAAGAACTTTACAACTTTGAAAACGCATATTGATTTATTCATTTATCTTACAGACATAGTTTTGGTGTCATTTTGTAGCAAAATACATCAAGGTTTGACTCACGTAGTACACTAGTTCAGAAAGAAGCCACCGCAAGCGCTAGCGGCAGTTGCAGCAAAGATGGCTGCCTCTACTGGTCCCGAGCTTGCTAGCTGTTCCAAGAAGGGTTTGAAGAATCCAAGTCTGCGACAATTGTACAACGTAATTTTTCGTATAAATAGGGTAAAGATTCTCCCAGTAGGCCTACTATTTGTCAGTGCAATAAGTGTTTTATTGAAACTGGGTGTTCGGTAAGAAACAACAAATCTTCAAGTGGTCCCCGTACGTCTGAAGACGTTGCACAACAAGTGAGACAAAGCTTTGTGAACAGTCCTACAAAATCAACCCGGTGCGCTTCTCGACAGCTATGGTGTCCCTCACATGACAGTTTGGCACGTATTGAGAAAACGATTGTATCTCAAACTCTCTAAATTACAAGACTATGGTGCAAGAATTAAAAGACACTGATAGAGTTGCTTGTGAGGAATTTTGTATGGAATGGATGGATGTTTTGGAGGGATGTGTGCCGCATCACCAGTAGAAGCCACATTGAACCTCTTTAGGTATAATGTAAAAAAAAAAAAAAAAAAAAAAAAGCACTTGATGTATTTTGCTACTAAATGATACCAAAAGCATGTCTGTAAACTAAATTAATAAATCAATATGAGTTTTCAAAGTTCAAGTCTTTTTTGATACACCCTGTTATGTTCTCTTCACTATAAACAACCACAACTACTTTGGAAAACATGGAGTATTTTGGTATCAAAGCAGATCAATACTTGAGACACGCTCTTACGATGTGCAGTTTTGGAAATTACCCTAATTATCATCTTCATTACTACAAGATCAGTTTACGTAAGCTGGGAAGCTTCCATATGTCACGGTTCTCTGTTAAAATCTTCACATTAATGGAACAATTGTCTGTTTTAATACCGTTCGTCAATTGCATTGTCTTTCACCATTGCCCTTTTTATTTGCGTCATAACTTCCACTGCGTTGTTCATGACACAATTCATTTTTTCTAATGTTTTAACTTATTTCTCTGTTTATTTTTAATTAATCTAAAATTGTTGTTTTCTTGTTTACTTTCCTTCTAGATATTCCATGAGTTGCCGTATGAAACCCTTTCTGACCGGCTACGACTACTATCTAAGACTGTCTTTTATTTTTGGTTCGACCAAAGTTACTTCTATTTTCAATACCTTCATTACAAAGGCCACTAGCATTTTTCTTGTTGTATTTGCATATTGTTCATGTTTGTTTGTTTCTCACATACTGCAAAACTACGCATAAAACTATTTGAACCTTTTACTTTACTCTATTCAAAAGACTAACATAGCAGAATTTTCTTCTTCTTAGTGGTTCTTCTCCTGTTCCTATGCTTGCTATTATTTCATGTATTCACTGATATTATTAGGTTCGTATGATCGAAATGACAGACAAATGCACACCGAGATTATGTGTATTACATCATAAACTTCCTATATCTTTAGAAATCAAGCTGGCTTGTCTGGTTAGGCAATACGAAATAAGTTTTTGCACAAGGTGGAATAAAACTACACCATGGAGAACATTAATTACAAGTGATTTCCCTTTCTACAAGTTAAAATTGAATATTCTGCACATACAACCGCAAAATGCACGAACAGTACATTTGAGTCAGGAATGGTGAATGAACCACTGTATATCGTTAGTTTGTAAACTTTTGTGCTGGTGGCACTACATTGAAAAAGAACCTGGCGCCACCGGCCAACATCATGCTGAGATGAGCACCTCAGGAACAGTCGAGAAGCGGACCTCCGGAAAGATGTTCGTAGAATTGCAGACGAGTTAGGCTTACAACATATCACTGCTATTCGGCAGGTCTGTGTTATCGGGAAGGTGAAAATGCGGATTCAAGAGATTGAGTTAAAATCGATCAGCAATATTCGTCATCACCATATGAGGAGTTTTCTCATTGTATGAAATAATCTGAGTCTTCCCTCTATTAAAGTAACACATATGATATAACATAAATTTGTTGTAACAATCATATAATGACTGGATAGTGTTTGAATCATGCTTAACGTTCAGGAAGTTTTTCTAGACCGCCTTTGTACCCACAGAAGATATTATTACTAGTATGATTTCATATAGTTGGAGTGATCCATAAGTGCCTTTCTTCGTCGAGGCAAAGCCTGACTGTGGATCGTTACAATGCTGATCACATCATGAACTTCTTTGCCAGTGTCCAACAATGGTATGACGTCCTCATGTTGCACTATGCACGCCAAGAGATTACTCAAAGGAGAGTGCAGACTTTCCATAAATTGCACTATGAGATGCTTCCTCACTGGCCACTACCAGCTCTTCTGACATATCGATCACTACTTGGTAGAGAGAAACTTCAATCGGGTGGCGATCGGGCGGAGCAGCGTGCGATTCGGGACTATGTACTCGTAGACTAGAATTTTTTCGTGAAAGAATCCAAACATTGACTGTAGTATCTTTTCTTCTTTTTGGCCTTTGAAAGTAACACGCGTCAGTTAGATATTTAAATCGCACAACCTAATAATAGAGAGGTACTAAAAAACTCGTGACCTGCACTAATTTCAACTCAGCTAACTTCATGAACCCTTCGGTTTTATGGATCTCTACTTAACAAACTTTGGAGGCAACGGACAAAATCTGAATTATCCGATTCAGTCTGAAAGTAATAATTTCAAACTAAAATTGTCGAATTAAGGGTACTATAGTGTATATTTACAGAGTATAGATATTTTAAAGTCAGATTGAATAGTGTTTACAAGGACAGTAAATTATCCCTAGGAATACCAAGGAGAGGCTGGGAGGACCACAAATTATTTTTGTTATTTTTTCTAATATTTCTAATTGTACAAAAATCTGAAAAAAATCTGAAATTCATCATTAAACGTACTTGCTTAGTTTTTAGTGTTTTGTTTTTTTCTATTTATAAATAAAGAAAGCGTTATGAGCCCCTTAGTACTCCTCCCCCTCCCTTGGTAGTACTAAGGGGCTATTCATCGCATACGCTAAATATTACATTCCAGTGTTTTGGCTATTTATTTTACTTCCATATAAAAATATTTGGTATTACAACGTGCAGGGACACTCTGAACTATTATTCTGATGCAGTGTTGCCAACTACACATTATGAATATTTAAGATATATATTTTTCTGATTATTTCTTTGGCATCTAAGTATTTTATTTTTCATTACTTTATTCCTACCTTCGAACCTGTTAACACATAAATATGTCACTTTATATTATAATCACACACGCACGCACGCATATTATATATATATATATATATATATATATATATATATATATATATATATATATATATATATATATATATATGTATATATATATATATATATATATATATATATATATATATATATATATATATATATATAAAGAGAGAGAGAATCAATTTTCAATAGATGGAAAAGAACTATGCTGCTGCAACTCTGGTGTTATCAAGTAGACTATTTTTTAATCATATAATTTACAAGCAGCAGCCTTCAACACTGATTGAAGACTCCTTTTTAATAGAAAATTGTCAGCTTGTTATTATGTGACTGTGTGTGGGAATCTGCAGCAGCATTGGAACAATGGGAAATCGTGCTCTTCGCCGAAGTTCAATTGCGAAAGAACTTAAAGAAATTTTAAAAGGTAGTAAACTCGAAGATAGCGAAGTGGAAAGAAACCTGTCAGATTTGATACAAAAGACAGTGATTTGAATATTTTAATTGATAATGCAAATGGAACAAATGGAAGCAGTGGTACGTTTGTTGCAATTAATACTTTGTAATATTCATGATGCTGTATTGGTGTTAGTTTGCAAAACTGATAAACAAGTGGTATCTTGTTTGCCTACGTTTTACATGTGAATTCCACAGATGAAAAAATCTGACCTTGTGCTAACGAAACAAAAGTAACTTTATGTTGGATTGGCAACACTGATTCTGTATTGACATTTCCTATAGTGCCAGTGAAGGTCCACCACACTGTCTATCTTTTCGTGGAAATAAAATTTTAAAGGATTTCACCATTCCAAGGATAACTGGGATGGAAAATATAAAAGGTTAACTCTGAATTCATTGGAATACTGAAGTATACCCCACTGTTCCCCATTCCACCCCCATTCTACCGTACCACCACCGAAATGGGATTGAAAGACGCCTTTGCACACATACTACACTATACTAAGCTGCTATTGATCTGTATGGTAATTTTTCTATATAAAGAAATAAAATAAGTCATAGTTACTGACATGAATAAAAATAGTAACTTAAACAATTACACACATATAGTTGGCAACACTGTACTTATAAACATAGTAATATTACAGAATTATAAATATATGATGAATTAGACATCCCAAGTTCACATCAGACAAGATAAATTATTTTCCGTGAGAAATAATGACCTTTATTTTTGGGCCTCAGAGGTGGTGTTTCATGTAATCCAAAAATACCTTGGTCTTCGTAGGATTATTATTATTCTTTGCATCGTAATATAATTTTAGATATTACGGACTTGCAGACTTCGTGTCAGAAATAACAGATAATTGGCAGTTAATCTTTTTTTTTTTTGTCTCTTAAAACAAGGGATGAAGGTATATTTGGGACAGACGCTTCGTTGGAACCTGCATTGCTTTTGTCTTTGTAATGTCAACACAATTTCTTCTTAGTTAATTGCTTAACCAAATTCTCTTTATTTTTCCATTTACGATGTTTTTTCTGTTCTATTATTCCTACTACTTCTTTAGATTTTAATTAATTGGAGCTAACTCTCTCCATTCTTCTCGACACTTACATTTCAAAAAGCCCTAGAGAGTTGAGAGCTTTTGAATACTGTCTATATTTCTGTTCCACAGAGTACGATACTGCGGACTATATACTTTATGGATATTTTTCTTAACTCTTTTATGTCTTTACAGATTCTCCTTAAGTTATCCATCTTTAAGTTTTGAGAACGTATAGTATTATTACTTTTTTCTTTTTTTTTACTGTTGCATATATAGAAATGAAGTTTAGTTATCATAGTTCTTTTTACAACAGAAAATACTAATATTCGACTGTACAGTACAAATTAAATATACGTGACTTAATGTCATGAAGAGGACTACTACTCCGTTTACAAACTACATCATCACAAAGTCTAGTTTTTGAATCGAATGATGCTCTTATGTTGACAGGTCGTCACAAACTATAAGTTCATACTAGTTTTTTTTTTTGTTTTTTTTTTTTAGACACAAGTAGGACACAAGTGGAGAATTTCAATACTATAAAACATAATAAATGTGATATTCAAGATAGGTAACAAGAAAGAGGAAGATTAAAATAGGAAATCACCAGGTGGAAGAAGTGAAGAAATTCTCTTTATTAAGAAGTAAAACAGCAAGCGATATAATAGGCGCAAACATATTCCAAAATCCGGCATAGGTCAGGTAAAGAAGGTATTGAGAGAAAAAGAAAAGCTTGTAGCCGGAAGCAGACATAGAACTAAAGAAAAGCCTGATGAAAGCACGCACCCAGAATTTTCTGTTGGAATGGGTTTAAAGTTTTTTTTTTTTTTTTTTTTCTGGCGAGGTGGGGTTCAATACGTCTATGTAGTATTAAACCTGTGCACCCGAGAAGACGATACGTAATTGTTAGTTACTGCCATCTATATTCTCAGAAAACTGATAGAACTAATTTATTTTTGTAAGGAAAGAAAGAATGCAGACGAGGTCTAAAATCAAATATTTACGCTACATCAATCATTTCTCTATTAAACAAGTATTATGTTTAAAAAAAAAGTGTACAAATGTTAATCGGGTTAATGTTTTTCGAGGGTCCAGACACGATCGACACCCCCCTGGTGCGCCCTTGGTTTGACTCAAAATAGGTTGACTGGTTGAATTAGCGTTTAATGTCCCCTTTTTTATCACCGAGACTATGCATAACGTAGACCTACAGTTTAGCTCCTACCGAAACCAAGTAAAGTTTTGCGTTTCCTCTTATGGGCTAGTATTCAGTTATATGTAAAAAAAAAAAAAAAAAAAAAAAAGGACAAAACTGATTACATAATATCATTGATTTCGCTTACATTGAGAATCGAATGAACGGATTACGCTGAATGACAATAAGCAATAGCCTCAATTCTTATAGCGTCAGTAGGAATGATAAAACTCAGTCGCGCTGTGATACTAATCTTCTTTTTGTTATGGATCTCCCTTAAATTTCAGCCCTGAAATTTGCCGGACGCGGACCCCTGTAGCGTAAATACCGGTCTGCTAACTATATAGCCAAGAGGGAGCTCTAGCTCAGGATAGGGTAGAATGGAAAGCTCAGGATACGGTAGAACAGAAAGCTATATCAAACCAATTAAAAGGTTGCTGACCTCAGAAGAGGCAAAGAAGATACGTTTCTTTGCAATCATTTAACATAAAGAAACTACCTTTTATATGAAGGGACCTTTTCGTTCAGAAAATAGAAATATTATCGTTCCCACGAATTTATTATTGAGAGCGCGGAAGAAACAGGCGGGTTTATAAAAACAAAATGCCTCAAATTGTCGCAGATATCATTAGGACATGTTCTTAATATGCCAAAATATTTCCAAATTTAACCCTTATTACATGCGTCGTGCTCTCATATTTCTAGACTAAAATCTGAGATATTCCATAAAAACTCACAGTTTATTCATATTTATGCACTTGCTTCTTGCTGAAATATCACAATTATGCAAGTAATAGATGAACACTAAACAAAATCTGAGTGGTAGAGAATTGAGTACTCCTATGAATCAAGTATTGGTTACTAATACGATAAAAGCGGATTTTTAAAAATTATTCTTATCGCACAAATTATATTAACTAGTGCCTCGGAGAGAAACTGAAACATATGGAGTTTCGAACAATTCCTGGAGTGACAGATGCTATAAATTCGGTACTGTCCCGCCAAAACCGAGACATATGAGACAATGACAACGCCAGAGAGGTGGCAAGGGGGGCATTGACCGCCACCTCAACTTCCCCCCAGATATGCTTATTGCAATGAAGGTCAAGTAACATAAAACTATTATTTTCAGTATACAAAATATAGTTGCCCCTCAAAAAGTCTCTGCTCTTCGCTTGCCCCTCTAAAAAAATAAAACTGGCGTTGTCACTAGTCTTGGAGCCCTATTCATGCGTATCTGGACCTATTAGACAGTAAGCACCGAAATGTGATAAAAGAAAGCTTATTGATAAACCTAATAAGATGATCTGACATTTTGGCAATACCTATCGTTACATCTATGAACCTTATTAACAGCATATTATTGCCGTACCTGTAATTTAGCGATGATTTATACAATAAATAGAAACATTAATTAAAATTTTCGAATGTTTCTCATTTCTCAATTAATTGTACATTCATTTCAATAGTCACAACAGATGGCAACTATATCAGTCTTATTTAAATTATGTTGTAGTAATATTATACCATCATTCAACCACTACTTAATCCTTAATTTAAAAAACAAAGATAAAGAAAAAATATTTAGAAAATACAGAAACTTAAAAAAAATAATTGAAAAATATATTTTAAATTACTTTGAGACTCATATTCATTTTGTGTTATTTCTGAATTGCAACTTCCAATTCCATCAAGAAGATAATTTTATTTTCACCGTAGCATTTACACATAAATTCTATTTTTAAAAACGTTTTCTGTTATTTTTACTTTAGAGCGCGGTTAGGACAGAAGCCAGTACCGGTACGAGATTTTAACGCATTTACACGTTTCATGGCCCCTGAAAGTCGAAAAAGTTATTTTTTGGATATCCATCTGCCCGTTCATACAAGATATAATTTCGGCGCAAAAGTCCCAACATCGATTCCTGCTGAAATTTCATATGTTTCAGATTCTACATTAATCTGTAGATTCATGTCTTATAGAGCCTAGCTGCTGAACGAAACGATAAACACCAAATCAATCACCCAGATGTTAAATGTGTGCACTCTCTCAGAAGCCATACCGTTCAATGTATTTCAACCAAATTTTAAACTTGAGGTTTTTATAAGATTCATCAGAAGGGGTTTTCGAATTTTCCTACCCTCAAAATTAAGGGTAGTTTACTAGAGGATGAAAATTAAAAGAAAAATACTGTTTTCTCGAAAACGATTCTAATGATTTTTTTATTCCATACACTAATAAATCATTGAAAACGAGATACGCTGGTATAAGTTATTTCTCTGGAAAAAATCCAGAAGGGTAGTGTATTCTTCGGAGGGACTTTTTCTAGGATGATTTTCTCAAAAACGACTCAGGCAATTTAGTTCATATTTCATAAATAAATATTACATTATATACTTGACAAAGTGTCATATTTAATTTGTCCTAAAAGAATCCCCAAGGGGTAGTGTACTCTGTAGCTGAGTTTTCCCGAACCATTTTCTCAAAACTCAGGCAATTTCGTTCGTATTTCATGATAAGTGCTCCATTAAGAAACCTACAAAATATGAATCATAAGTGACTCAGGCAATTTTGTACGTATTTCATAAATAAGCATTTCCCGAACAACTCTACGCATTAATAATTTCTCATGAAAAATTCACAAGATTTTGTTTTACAGCATAATATGTAGTTTTACAGTATTCAAGTGCGAGCGAGAAATTCACAAGATGTAGTTTTACAGCATAATATGTAGTTTTACAGTATTCAAGTGCGAGCGAGAAATTCACAAGATGTAGTTTTACAGCATAATATGTAGTTTTACAGTATTCAAGTGCGAGCGAGAAATTCACAAGATGTAGTTTTACAGCATAATATGTAGTTTTACAGTATTCAAGTGCGAGCGAGAAAGTCTAGTGCAGTGGACGTATCTTTCATTTTTTATAGGGAAGAGACCATAGCGAATAGTCTTTTCTACTATTCGAGTTCATAGACATTTGTGTGTCGGTTGGTTTGTCTGTTTTATCAAATTTAATTCTTTTTTTTTTCTAAACGTTTTTCCCAGTTAGTTGGGATCGGCTTTTTGGATCGCTGTACTCCCCTGTTTCTAATTTGTGCCATATCCACTGTGACACCATATTCCACCATATCGTTCATAACCCACTCTTCTGACTCTTTCTTTGGCAATTAATGGGAAAAAATAATAAAATACGACCCGAAAGCAGAAAAAAAGGTTCTTCGGCCAGCAAGAATAAGATTTATGGAAAATATTTGATATGTATGTAAGAACTTTTTCTAGTTTATAATATAAATACAATTTTGATTAAACTGGAGCCACATAAATCCTCACATAATCATTCCCTTTTTTAACCTCGTTAGAAACAGTATTTTTCTTTTAAAAAAAATTTTAAAAAAACACTGAAACAAGTGTTCACTTATTTTAAATGACAAATTAATGCGCTGTGTTTCATGTCCCTAATTTCAGGAAATCCTAAAATACTAAAATTTTAGCGGAAAAATGTAACCACTTTTGCTTGCTTTAATAAAATACATTCTTTAATGAAAATGACTTCACAAAAGTCCAGTTGACTTGAGTATTAATTATGTTGAACATAAAACAAGGGGGTATTATGATGGCAGTAGAAAATAAGAATGGGAAGGTAGTCAGCGAGAGAAATGAGGTCATAGGAAGGTGGAAAGAATACATTGAAGACTTACATGAGAGTAGGCCTAAATGTTGAAGTAGCCTAAATGACCGTGTAGCCTAAATGTTGACGTAGAAAATTAAATAGGCGAGGATGATAAAAGATTTAGTATTCTTAGGGATGAGTTTGAAAAGGCTATATCCGAGATTAGGAATGGAAAGGCAACCGGAATAGATAACATACCAATCGAATTCATTAAAAATATAGGAGACAAGGGAAAGAAAGAATTGTTCCGACTATGCAATGAAATATATGAAACAGGAGAATGGCCAAAAGACTTTCTGAAAACCATCATGATACCGATGACTAACAAATCGAACCCAAAGAGATGTGAGGATTATAGAACTATTAGTCTCATATCTCATGCAGCTAAAATTCTGCTCCGAATACTGAACAGAAGGTTATATGAAAAAACAAATAAAGTAGTTGAGGAGGAGCAGTTCGGGTTCAGAAGAGGCAAGGGCACAAGAGATGCAATTGGATTATTAAGGGCGATCGGGGAAAGATTTATAGAAAAAGGAAAGAGGTGTATGTTATATTTATTGATCTAGAAAAGGCTTTTGACCGCGTAAATTGGGAATTGTTGTTGGGAGTTCTAACGAAGATAGGGTTGGAATGGAAAGATAGAAGACTTATAAGAAACTTATAGATGAACCAACAAGTAAGTGTTAGGATAGGGGAAGAACTGACGGAAAAGAGTGCAATTGGAAGGGAAGTTCGACAAGGATGCTGCCTCTCGCCAACACTATTTAATGTCTATCTAGAAGAGATAGTGAAAAAGAGTTTACATGATGATGATGGTATTCCGGTAGGAGGTAGGATGATTAGATGCATAAGATTTGCAGATGATATGGCGCTTGTTGCAGAATCTGAAAAGAAAATCAATAAAATGTTAGAAAAAATGAGAAAGGGCTTTGAAGAATATGGGATGAAAATAAATGTTAGAAAGACAAAAGCCATGGTGATAGGAACGAAGGGGTCTGTGTCAAATATAAAAGTAGGAGGAGAGAAAATAGAATAAGTGAATAGTTTTCGATATCTGGGTAGTATTCTTAGTAATAACATGAAGTGCGAACGTGAAATAAAAGCAAGGATAGGAATGGCGAAAGAAGCCTTTAGGAGGAAGAAAAGTCTGTTTTGTAGGACCTTGAAGAAAGAGTTGAGAAAAAGACTCATAAAATGCTTCATGTGGAGTGTTGTTGTACTGTATGGGGCGGAAACGTGGACATTACGTAAATGTGATGAAAATCTACTGGAAGCCTTCGAAATGTGGGTGTGGAGAAGAATGGAAAGAATTAGTTGGGTCGAGCGCAAAACGAATGAGAGTGTGTTAGAAATGGTGGGTGAGAAAAGAACACTTTTAGATATTAGTAGGAAGAGGAAGAGAAACTGGTTGGGACATTGCCTAAGAAGAGATTGCATCATGAGGGACCTATTAGAGGGTATGGTGTCGGGAAAGAGAGGGAGGAGGCGAAGGAGACTACAATTAATGGATGATATAAAAACAGAAAGATCATACGCGAAGACGAAGAAGTTAGCGGAGGACCGTTTAGCATGGAAGCTTCTCAGCTGCGGCAAGTGACCTGCCAATAATACCTATGATGATGATGATGATTCATTTTAAACGGTTCACTCGTTTTCTGGAGAGGGGGGCGCGGTGGCTCCGTGGTAGAGCGTTCACCTCTGGTGCTTGGGGTCCCGGGTTCGATCCCGGCCTCCGCCAAGTGAACTTTGTGGTGGACAAACACCGTGCTCGTGGGTTTTCTCGGGGTACTCCCGTTTCCTCCCACTTTCTTCATTCCACCATTTCACTCATCTCTCATCATCACCGTCTCCTTTAGCCTAACCGGCATAACCGTGGGACGTAAAACTAGAGATTTCATTTCATTTCATTTCGTTTTCTGGAGAAAAGGAGACACCCAGTGTCAAAACATTATAGCAACTGCATTATAACCCCTTTAAGATAATAATTTTTGAAAATGTTATTATATTGTATACGACCATTTATTTTTAATGAAGAGTACGTATATACAGGGTGACCCACTTTAATCTTTCCACGGAAATATCTCGAAAACGGTTCAACATAAGTGAACCAAACCAAAACTCAAAAAGGAAATGCCATAGGGCACATCGAATGGTGTCGTAGCTGTGTCCCCCAGGGCCGCCCTTCAGGGCGGCCCAGATTCTAACATTAAAATTTTAAATGGAAACGTGGGGCGAGTGATACCACGTTCGATAGATCTTTAAAAACTAAAAAGCGTAGTGCCTAAATATTTGTCATATAGGTCACCGTATTCAAAATAGCCGCCAAGACATGGTGCCTGCATCAGATAAAACGTCCAGTATCACTAACATCGAAACGCTTGAACATAAATGAACCAAACAAAAACTCAAATAGGAAAGACCATGGAGCACCTCGAATGGCATTGTCGCGGTGCCCTCCAGGACCGTCATTCACGGAGCCCAGGATTCATGGAAACATGGAGCGAGTGATACCTCGTTCGATAGATCTTTAAAAACTGTAAAGCGCTGCGGTAAAATATTTTTCATATCGGTCACAGTATTCAAAATGGCCACTAAGACATGGTTCCTATATCAGATTAAACGTCCAGTACCATTAATATGATAAATGAATCGAACAAAAACTCAAATAGGAATGGTCACGGGGCACATCGAATGGTATTGTCGCACTACCCCCCGGGAGGGCCAGAGCCAAATTCAAAATTTTAAATGGAAACATAGGGTGAATACCTCCTTTATATTGCAAAAACTGCAATGTTCGACAATTTTGTTTTGCATTTCAGTTGATTGATTTTTGCATGAAATCATGGAGTGCAATAAAAATGGAAGGTACTATTTAACACGAATTTTTGCCTACTTCTCATTACAGAGACATCTATCTCTTATAAAAACACATTTCAGATAATTTTGTTGCGTAGATTCAAATTCCAAAAACCAAGGTTCTCATTTGCAATTTCACCATTCCTTCCCACTTCAGAGGAGGGAGGTTGGAGCGATAATTTTCTAGGAATTAGATTTCCTTCTTTGCATTAAATCACTTTTATTTTAATCATCTTTTTCTCTGCTGCATCGTTCTCGAGCCGTGGAATATTAAATACGGTACGTTCTGTGATTCCCAATACGAGTTTTATTCTGTTCTTTTATCTCCAATCGTTTTCATATTAATGGTACAGGACGATTTATCTGATACAGGGACCATGTCTTGGCGGCCAATTTTAAAACGGTGATCCATATGAAAAATGTTTTGCCACAACGCTGTTTAGTATTTAAAGAAACATCACTCGACCCATGTTTCCATTTAAAATTTCAAAGTTGGGCCCTGGGACCCCATGAAAGGCGGTCCTGGGGTCACCACAACATCATCATTCGACGTACCCCATATCATTTTTCTGTTCCACTTTTTATTCTGTTCATTTATCTCCAACCGTTTTCTCACTAATGGTTCTGGGGCAAACATTCACCATGGTTTTATTTGATATAGGTACCATGTCTTGGCCGCCATTTTGAATACGGTGACCGATATGAAAACTTTTTGCCCCAACGCTTTGTAGTTTTTAAAGTTCTATCGATCGAGGTATCACTCGCCCCATGTTTCCATTTAAAATTTTAAAGTTGGGCCCTGGGCCCTCAAGAAGAGTGGCTCTGGGGGCACCACGATAACACCATTCGATGTGCCCTATGGCATTTCCTATTTGAGTTTTTGTTTGGTTTATTTATGCTGAACCGTTTACGAGATATTTTCGTGGATAGATTAAAATGGGCCACCTATATCTAGTTTTATCTCTCTAACGTGCGAAGAATGTGAGATAGTGTACTTTTTTTCGTACTATCTGAACTCTTTTGATCCCTCTTAGGATAATTTACATATGTTAAAGTGAAATTTTAAAAATTCATTTAGACCTAGGTGATAACTATATTCAAAGTTTCATCGCAAGTGGTTCATTCGTTTCCTAACCTTCAGCATTCTGTAAATTTGAAAATTACAAATTTTCTAACTATAGAAATTTTCCTTCTTTACATCTCTTTAATAGGAGAATGCTCTAAACCTTAGGAACACGATTTCGTTTATTAATAATGAGATGCTTATGTGACTAGTTTAATTTCTCTAACCTCAGGAATTCATGAGATACTACACTTAAAAAAAAAAAGACTCTTCCCAATAGAATACGTAATTTAAAAAAAAAATTCTTTCTTATTGCTTGCTTACATGATAAACGTCTTTTTCTGTTCAAATTTTACGTTTCTGGCTATAATAGTTTGGCCTGAGCTTTGTTGTTAGTGAATAACTCATTGTAGTCTTTTATATTAATAGTATAGACCATGAACAGCTTAGTGGAGGACAGGCCCGTAGCCAGACCCAAAATGTAGGGGAGTCCCGGTAGAAATTAGGGCGGGCCCGACCCAACCATACTATAGATAGTTCGTCACTACATTTTAGTTAATTTGCAAGCCAACCGTAAAAATTTTAGGGGGCCAGTGAAAATTTAGGGGGGCCCGGCCCCCCTTTGCCTACCCGTGGATACGGGCCTGGTGTAGGAATATAAATATTTCTGCTGTATCAACAATCTTACTGTAACAGCTTTAGAAAAAGCGTCGTTGCAAAAAAAAAAAAAAAAAAAAAATGAATTCACCTTCACCGGTCTTTGTATATTTTTATCCATAGGAAGATCATCTCAGGGTTTAATCAAACTATTTTACGAGTATAAAGTATGAAGAAAATCATTAAAGTAGTTTTAAAGAAATTCATTTAACAGAATTTTCTGAAAATTTTATACATATTTTTTCTTTAAAAAAAAAAAAAGATGAATTACCTGATTTTGATCGGTTGTATAAGGTATTTATTCACAAAATATGAACAAAATTGTTAGATCCATGCTCGAGAGGCTCACGTGTGAAATATTTATCGGAATCTCTTCACCGCCCGTTCTTTCTAAACCTTTTAAGGTACTTATTTAATCAATTGTTTAGGACTTTTAATGAAATAGATATACTGTTTATTTGTAATTATTTATATAATGTAAACGAATTTGCATCAACGATTTTCAAGGAAATTGCTCGAAAGACATTCAACACTATTCCAAGGGCGCCGATCCTGGAGGACGGGCGGCCCGGGCCCCCCCCCCCAAAGGTCATGTGGGCCCCCTTATTGTATTTATGAATTTACAATATTTGGCATAATTTGAGTGCAATTTGTCTTAAAACCCTCATATATATATCATCTGCATCTGAATGTCCACCTTCCAATTTACAGAGAAATCATCGCCCTTGCACTATTCTTACAGTAATAAGTTCCTCTGGATATCTTTTTCAGAAGAAATTACTTAATTGTAGAATTGTAATTGAAATATTATATTTTTAAAATTTAGAATAAATCGTTAGAGTTATCTCCGAGAAAATATACCAACGAATCCTTAATTCAGTCAGTATATTATCCTTCTTGATTTTACTAACAATAAGAGAAATTATTTTTGCCTTGTTGAAGTGTTTGTGGAGCGGAATATTGATTTGTGAAACAATCTAAATTATTATAAACATTTGGGAAGAAATTACATTTAAAAAAATATCTTCCAGTCAACAGCCGTATTCCTTCCGGGTAAACTGAAAATTTGAAAACTTTTTCAGGACAATTACTTATAATACTTTAATATTTGGTCTTGATAATATATGGTTTTGATACTTTGAACGATGTGGCCACTAGAAGTGGTACAGTACATCGGACTACACCTATTGAGAGAAGATAATGAAGAAGCCGACGAAATGAAAACGAATCAATGTAGAGGGTCCAAGAAATGCATAAGTCCATTAATACATATACAGGGTGTTTCGAAACAACACCGACAATGTTTGCAAGGTGATTTCTGACACCAAGATAAGACAGAAAGTATAGACTAACCTAGGTGCACAAATGCTTCCTTTCGCAGTTAAAGGTTGCCCAAAACATGAAAAATATGAACTTTAAAGGTCCATAGCTTCAAAATTAAATGAACATTCGTAATCGGGTCAAGACTTCACTTGGGAATTAATATGTGCTCTATCCAAAAATCCATCTAAGGAACTCATGCAACAATTTTTATAGAGGGAGTTTGGCTACTGGCATATAATTTGAAGTACTCACCAACTGCCTTTATAAAAATGTGGTGGAAGTACCACAGGATTCTGAAACATGGACATTTGGATAAGACACATACCAGTGCCTAAGTGGTCTTGAGCCAACTACGGTAGGTCCGATAGTTTTGGAGTTATGAACCTTTAAAGCTTATTTCTTCATGTTTTCGACAGCCAAAAACTCTGAAAGAAACCATTTGTGCACCCAGGTTAGTCTATACTTTTTGTCTTATTTTCGTGTCAGGAATCACCTTCCAAACGTTATCAATGTTATCAATGTTGTTTAGAAATCCTATATATGTATAGGAAGAACCATTTATCTTGATACACTATTATAACTCTAAAGTAATAGAGAAAAAATGCTCAAATTTAAAACAATGCAAATATTGATAGGAGGGGACATAGTTCGACATACTTTACAAAATTACCAGATTAAGTGTTGAAATGGAACCACAAAGCGTTGTTTTAGATATTTAATAATTTCTCTTTGTTGTGAATATTCTCCAAGAATAAAAAGCTGTTATATTTCAATGTGATTGTTCGCTATAGGAAAAAGGGATTCTTTGCGGATAACTGGCTAGAGTTTTCTCGCTCTCGTTTCGTGGAACGCCATGTCCCTTTTTAGTATACAGGCTAATTAGTATCGAGACTATATGTATGTGAAAAGAAAGCCAGTGTATAAGTTAGGATCCGAATTATTAGGGCTTTATCTGTGGCAAATACATTTCACATAACTTCTAATCTGGTTCTTCTACTATTGAAATGAAATGAAATGAAATCTTTGAGCTTTACGTCCCACGCTTATGCCGGTTAGGCTAAAGGAGACGGCGATGATGAGAGATGAGTGAAATGGTAGAATGAAGAAAATGGGAGGAAACGGGAGAACCCCGAGAAAACCACGAGCACGGTGTTTGTCCACCATCTTCTACTATTGAGTAGTGGACTATTAGTAGATTAATATCTTCTTTTAAGACTGAAGTTTGTGAGAAGAAATCAGCTGCATAAGATGAGATACGAAACACTACATAGAATTTATCTGAAGAAAGTGACCTATGGGCTATAGAATCCGGACTTGCCTCTATTTGAATTTTTAAACCTTACAGCAGGGTTTCTCAACTTTGGTCGCGAGAGGGTTTCATAGGGGTCGCAAGGCTAAGCGGAACAGATAAATATAGCTAGAATCGGAAAATATTTTAAAATATTAGTCTATCTTATTTTTTGTTCTGATAGATATATTTTTTATTTTTATACATAGTGTTAAGAACAACAAAAAAATAGTCTACTAAATATTTTCAACAGGTGCAGAGTTATTTGAAAATCAATTTATCAATCAATAGTGTGTTTTCATTAGTGCGGTAAAGTCCGGTTCAATCTTCGTGGCTCACATTATCAAGTCATTTAAGTAACTTTTTGAAACACCGTCCAAGTTTTCTAACCAAAATTAGAAATCACTTTATTGTTTTAATCATATGACCCAAAATTAAGGGAGTCATGAAGTTTAAAAATTTTGAAACGGCCTCCATTTTGAAACACTATCACGGATCGGATTCGATATTTGTAATATGAATGAACTGACCAAATTTGGTTTTAATCCATTCGCTTTTAGAGAAGTTACTGTATAAAATATATACAAGAAATGGATTCAACTATTACAGAAATAGATGGATATTGTGAGATCTCCGCAATAGGTATATTAAAAATTCAACACAATCGTATCACAAACCAGAAATCATAAGAGGGACGTCGCTGTCTTAGAGTATAAGCTAGAAATTTGTGTTTGTTTTAAGGTTGCTAATCATTAAATCTAAACCCGCCAACCCTTGTAATGTAACATATAATTTTAAATTCAAAATTCAATTCATCTTAATTTTTCTTACCCAAAATAATAACTGGCATTTGTTTGGTCGTAATACATACCTAAACTGTATTAGGTTAGTAACGTTATTACAGCTTACCTGTAATATATTGATAATACTAATTTCTTCGCACTTCCTCCCTAGTCGTAACTTGCACTGCATCGATGCAGATGATGTTCTAAAATGGTTCTGTGCATCCATGACAAGTGTCCTCTTCAGCATAGATCTTGGGAGGGGTAAAATGTCACAGTTTTGCCAGATAAAAAAAGAAAAAAAAACAAAAAGAAAGAAGAACAGTTCATTACGTAGGTCAGTGTGACTTTTCAACTGTTTACATATCTTAACATGTTTGATTCCTGAAAGGACAGCTAATTTCTTTCTACCGTTAATGGGCAGGTCAAAAGAAAGAACTCCTACTTACGATGAGATGATGAGGATCAGTGTTTAATGTTCTGGCAACGAAAAGTTAATTTTCATATTCATAATGAAACATGCTCCTTTGCTTATTAGTTAAACTGCTTTATACATTGATATTAATATCGCATACCTTCAACGCTTACAGTGTTAATTGTAAGGTTAAAATGAAGAAAACACGATTTTGATAATTGGAAATGACTTTAATTTTTTTTATAGACATTCCTATGTGGTTGTGTTGCTTAACCATTCGTGAAGAGTTTTTTTTTTTCTTAATTATACCAGTACAGTTTCATTATCTTAAAAATAAAACTATAAAATATTATACAATTTGTTACAAAATACTGTATAAACGAAGACAAACCCTTTGAATTTTAAAACATAATTTGATTCACTACAAGTAAGTTGTACCACATAACAGTCAAACGTTGAAACTTCACACTTCATTTAAATATTCAACGTTCGTAGTTAGGTTTTTAATCTACTCAGTATGAATGATTTGAAAATCGAAATTAATAAATTCGTATCATATGATCTCAGATCCTTTAATGACTTACAAACGAGTTTAAATAAATCTTAGACGCGATTTGAAAGAAATATGTAACAACACCACTTCTTAAGGTGTTAATTGCTTCGAATAACGGAAATTTATTTTAGAAATCATTTATTAAGAGACCAGAAGACTATCTTCTTACATTAATTTCGAACAATTTAGAATCTGATTTTTATTCCAGAAACTTTTCTTTGAGAAGTTATAACTATTAGATATATCGAAATTTACAAATGATTTCTCCATTAACATGCAATATTTTCGTATTATATTTTTGTTACAGTCTAAAAGTAAATAATAATCACCCATTAATCTACAAGTGAACCAAAAGTAAAGAAACATTAAAATGCAATTGGAACATTCATAAAAATATGGCATCAAAACCTGAGGGTCTATTATGAGGGAAATAATAAACATTTCAGAACACAAGAGGTCCTTGGCGGCATTCTCGAAAGTCGAAATTGAGACGAATTTGAGTCAAAATTTTCAAATGGGAACTGAAGAGTAAAATACTATTTTATTTTATTTTATTTATTTATTTATTTATTGTAGTGTGTACTCAGAAAGACACCATCATAATTGTTAGAACTTTAAACTATGCTTTACTTAAATGGAAGTATTAGGATTAGCATTAGAAATTAGGTTTTTGAACTTTCTTCAGCAATGGCCGTTTTAGCGAGGCACGTATGAGAGATGAGGTAACTCGGTGATAGAAGTGGCCTGGGACATTTGTCTAGTTAGAAGGAGGAAAATCCAGTAACAACCTTACTCAGGATGGTTAGTCTGATAAGGCTTTTACACCCTTCCGACCGTGTGTTCCCACGGGGAATCGAACCCGGAACTGCGTGGACCAAAGGCGAGAACGTTGTGACTATGCTACGTGAGACACCACGATTAGGAAGTCTTATAGAACGATAATGTCAGTCTATCTGTCAATGGATATGAAAACAAAAACGGTATGAGATAAATAGATGGCGCTTTTCTGGAATCGGTTCAGCGTTCCAAGAATTGATTCCACCTCATTCGTTAATCCTTTATTCAAACCATAAACGGTAGAAATTATCCTTACCAGTTTGAACTAGATTGGTGAGAACAAAAGCGGTAAGGGACATCGAGAAACGTTTCTTTTAATCGATTCAGCGATTCAAGAAAAAGTACCATCTTCACTAACATGCCACTACTAAAGCCAGAAGTGGTAGAAATTTATAACTACTTCCGGTTTCAATATTGATCTCCATAGCACAAACAGGTAAGAGACAGCGACAACATATTTTCTTTTTAATCGATTATGCAGAACATGAATAGGTTATATTTCATCCCCTCTATTCAAACCGCCAGTGATACAAATTAATCACTTCCGGTTATAACATTGATCACCATAGAGGATATACATAATAGATAATCACAAGTTTTTTTAATCGATTCATTGTTTCAAGGAAATATACCGTCTTCTCCCTCATCTCTCTACTAAGAAAGGAAATGGTAGAAATTTACTATTACATCCGGTTTCACTATGAATTTCCGTAGAACAAAAACGTAAGAAGATAGCGAGAAGCAGTTTCCCGTATTCCATTAAACATCTGAAAAATATATTCCATATCAGATTTTACTCCTTTAGTGTAATCGGAAGTTATAGAAATCGACCTCTACATTCTTTTCTAATATTAGTATTGTAATGTAAATTTAACTCATTAATGTATATTAAAAACTTAAAATTAAAAATAAAAGAGACAGGCTGAGGCTTTGTAAACGCTCTTTTAAGAAAGTTAAATTTAAAAATAAAAGTAAAAATGTTAAAAAACAAAAACAAAATAAAAAATTAATAAAGATAAAAAGCCAAAAAATAGGGTATTTAAACAAAACAAATGATAAACAAGGGGTTAGTTATTTGATAGTTGGTTTGTTAGTTAAAACAACATAGTTAATTAATTATTAAAATTAAAACTTTTGCAGAATGGACCTCAGTCTACACCAACAAACTTTTTGGTAAGTATTTTATTAATTATGCTAAGAAGCAACACATAAAATGTTTGTACATGGAGGTCTTCCTCCATGACAAGCGTATACATTGATGAGTTGAATTTACATTACAATATCATATATCAAAAACTTGTAGGATATAGCAAAAAATGGCTCTTTGATGTAGCCTTAGCGACCCGAGGAGAAGCCCCAGCTCTCGTATTACAACTGGAAGCTATATGTCTGCTATCTTGCTCCCACAATCCACAAACTTTTTTTTTTGATTGATTGATTTGATTTCACTTTGCGTTTAACGTTCCGTTCAGCAGTGAAGTTATATGAGACGTTGACCTAAAGTTTAACCTTGGAACCGAACCACATGAGTTCCTGCCAGGAAACGAATCGCGTACGCTAACTGCTTAATCACGAGGGAATTCGTTTTTTTTTTTTTTCAACCCACAATGCACAATCAAAGATTTGTTCAAATTGGTAGCCACCAAGTTCGATTATTAACGCAATCTCGGCTTCCTCTTCCTATTACCTTACAAGATTATGAAGAAAATCTTCCGAAATGCTATAATAAAGGAAGATAAATTTGTTAGTTTATTGATCAATATACTGCATGTTCATAGTGAACTTAAAATTGATCATAATTGCGTTATAAATAGAAGTAGGTTTAAAAAATTACACTAGTGTCCCTCTGGAAGAACGTGTTACTATTACTATAACTTAATGCATAAGTAAACACTTGAATACGAAATTATTACATTACAAAAAATTGCAAAGTGCTATGGAAAATGTACTATAAAACGTCTTGTTATAACATGAAAATATACAATGAATACAGTGAAATAAAAATAAAACGCAAAGATGCCAATTTTAATGGCTTTAAGATTGTTCGTGTTGTTTTTCATATCTTGAAAATACGAATTAAACAAGCTGATTCAGATTTTAATAGAAATAACAGTAATAAAGTAATTATTAATTGCTGCCTTGTGGAATGCCAACAGAGTGAGAAGATCAATCACTCTTGACTTCATATGGAAGCCCGTTACCATAGAATATACTTTTAAGGCGCCTCACAATACATAATTAGAATATATATACCAATTGTTTTTAGTACAAAAACTCAATTTGTGGATTGAAAACACCTTTCGTATTAGCTTAAAATTTCTTAACGGACTTAACTTTTAATATTTTTCAACCACATTACCTCAAAACTTCTTAAAACTTCTTACGTTTTACAACTGTATTACCTTAAAATTTCATTTTACAACCGTGTTACTTTAAAATTTCTTAGAATTTCTAATATCTTACAACTGTATTACCTTAAACTTTCTTAAAATATCTAACGTTTTACAACCTTAAAATTTCATTTTACAACCGTATAACCTTAAAACTTCTAACGTTTCACAACCGTATTATCTTAAAATTTCTTGAAACTTCTATTTTACAACCGCATTACTTAAAATGTCTTAAAACGTCTAACATTTTACAACTGTATTACCTTAAAATTTCTTGAAATTTCTAATATTTTACAACTGTATTACCTTAAAATTTCTTAAAGCCTCTAACGTTTTACAACTGTATTACCTTAAAATTACTGTTTATAAGGTGCAGATGTAACAAATGAGTATATTACTTTCTGTTTCCCATAATCATTAGCAATCATCACTTTCATATGACAATTTTTGTTACTATATTCGAATATAAAACAACAAACCTGGCTCCTTGGTTTCTCTATTATGATCATAGTTAGACCACAGCCTGTCATACAATATACGTTGTGACAATTTTATCACTTCTCTCATGATCAAAACACCAGTCTTTTCTGAAGAGTTTCATAATGTTTCAAACAATGAAAATAACATAGTCAATAGAATACAGGATACAATACACCAATGAAAAACCAACATTACAAAAATTTAACACATACCAAAAATAAAAATGAGGCATACATTCGAAAAACTTAATAACCCTCTTAGTATTTAAAAGAACTATCTCGTGATCTTTTTTTCAAATAATCGTTGAAGTAGTCGTTACCATTTTAAACATAGAAAGTATTCAAATAAAAGCCAATAGAAACAGAAGTTCGATCATTTAGTTAGAAATGCAACTTTAAGCATTAATTTATAACTTCAAATAACTTTGGTTCTTGAGTAGTATGAACTTCTTCGAACACGTCTTTTTACCATACAAATACTTCATACAATTCGATATTAGAGCTTATATTTGGTAATGACAAATTCGAAGTTTTGATCATACTCTGATTTTTTTTTATCAAACAAAAATCAATTTGAGAAAAAGACTGAAAACTTTCTATTAAGCAATTTTTTGACATTTAGAACGTACTGTATATCAAACTAATACTAAACATACGCAAGGAACACATACTTTAAACAGTACCCATTCTACCGTTTCGTTACTTCAGCAGTATCTTTATCAGTTCACTTACTTTTTCTCCAATTGAAGAGAAGTGAATACTTATTCTATTACAGAGACCCAGAGCGTACCAACACTGAGGTTTTATATGGATGGATTCAATGTTCCAGGAATAGATTTTGCTTTTAACTCACTATTCAAACAGAAGTAGTAGAAAACCGTTACATATTTCTGGTTCCAAAATTGATCACCAGAGAGCAAAATGTTAACAAACAAAAAAGGGGATATGGATTCATTCCCAAAATTAGATCCTACTCCCACCTGTATCTCTCTACTAAGCCTGAAATTATAGAAATCTACTACCCATCTCAATATTTATCCCAATAGAAGAAAAACAGTAATAGGTAACAAGAACCGTTTTCTGTTATATGAATTTAGGATCCCAAGAATGTATTCCATTTTTTACTTTCACCCTTCTAATTGAAACCGGAAGTGATAGAAATCTACTACTACTTGTGGTTACAATATTGATATTCTTATATCTAAAACTATAATAAATAGCAAGGTACAGTTGTTAAGTTACATTCAAGTTCACTAGAACAAATTCCATCTCATCCCATATTATGCTACTGAAAATGGAAGTGGATAGATCTACAACTTCCAGTTTCAATATTTAATACCATAGTTTTGAAGCCTAACGTAATTCCACAGTGTGAAATGAAACCCACTTGTAAGTAATTTCTTGTTTGTGCAAGAGTAAAAAATGTAATAAAATATCATCTTTCTTATTTGCTTCAAACGCTTGAAACTACGAAATATGAGGTAAATATATTTTCGAAAATGTTTGATTGAGTTTTTATTTAACAATGTATTGATCGAAGCTATCAGTATACTGATTTTATGAATCGTCTTTAAATGTGTCAATTTGGTGTGTCACGTTTTCGGCTAGTGTCGTAACGGTAGTTTCAATTGACACATCACCTGATAAACTTCTCTCTGCATTACCAATACCGGTTACATAATTAGGAATATGATAAAATCGGAAATTAGAAATATGTATAATCACTAACACAAATAGAAAACAAGAATAATACACTGATAAGTATAATGGCATGTATATTAAGGTGTGCTCAATCGAGAAAAATGAAAACACACTTCTTCTCTTTCCGTCTTTATCATCTTTTTTATCATCGTCATCATCATCACCATCGCCATCGCCATCACCATCATCATCATCATCCCCACCGTCTCCATTATCACCATTGTCGCCATCTTTACTATCGTCACCGTTATCTTTACCGGAAGAATGATGTTTGTCATCCTTGTACGGTTTTGTATACAAGACGTGTGGAGGTGCTTCATGCTCATCTTCGCTTGCTGCTTGTACCACATTATCTGAAACACCACCGTAATTACTCTTTACAGAATCTTTCAAGTAATTCTGGAAGTACTTGTAAGGTTTACTAGCAGTGGAACTATGAACCTCGTTTTTGTAATCTGGAGACTTGTAAATAGAAATTTTAACATCTGAATCTTTTTCTTCATGAGTTTCGTAGTTACTAGGAGATTTGTAAATCGACACTTCAACTTTGGGTTTATCTTTACTTGAAAGGGGTTTCTGCTCGTCTGGTTTGCTTTTACTTGAATTCTCTTTGACTTTACTAAGGCCTTTGATTAAATCTTTGTAACTATCAGGCGATTTATATATTGAAAAACCACTGGAAACAACGCCTTTGTCACCTTTGTATGCTTCAGGTGGTTTGAATTTATGATTTCCTCCAGTACCATATCCCCTATAATCTACATCTTCATCATTATTACCATTTTCTAAGTCACCGTAAGCTTCAGGTGATTTGTAAATTGAATAACTGTTTCCAGAATAACCCTTATATCCCTTAGGCAGACCTTTATTACTATCAGGTACTTTATTAAGGTAAGAGTCTCTAACAAAATAACCATTACTATCTTTAATTAAATCTTTGTATACATCTGGAGATTTATAGATAGAGACATCACCATTTGTTAAACCATTATCACCTTTAACCATGCCTTTATAACTAGCAATAGTTTTATATTTATAGTATCCTGGGTCAATATTTTCACTACCAGGAATCTTATAGTTAACAGAGGGCTGCAACTCGAATGTTTCACCTCTTAATGGTTTTCTGGTTGTTGTTATATGAACATTTGGAGATTTATGAAGTGACAATTCGAAGTCTGGTGGGTAACTTTTACCCGGATGTTTATCACTGTGATAATCGCTTTGTAACGTGCCGTACACATCTGGTGATTTATAAATTGAAACCAGCTCAGGATCTGGTTGACGTGAATTTTTTGAGGAATCGTCTCCATTACTATTACTTTTCGGGGGAGAAGTTTTGTATTTAGTTGGACGCTTGCCATTTAAATGTGAATAACTGTTCGGAGAGTTATAAACTTCAATGTTGGGACCTCCGCTACCTTTAGGTACCTTTGGAATATCTTCATCTTCTTCAAGCGGTTGATAATAAGATGAAGGATAATAACTACTTAAGGTTAAAGTAGGGTAACTTTCATCCGACTCATATGCACCTGGAAGATTAAAGATACTCGGCGATTGATAAATATCACTGTTATCAGTACCACTGTTTTCATTTGCGGAACTTGACGATATGTCTGAAGAATACTGATCCGCTAGCGGAACACTATCAAAACTTTGGTAACCGTTAGACAACTTGACCCCCGTATATTCACTATTGTCACTATTAGTATTGTAACCATTATTAAGAATTCTATAACTAGAGTTCACTTTGTAAAAAGAAACATCGTCACTGTTGGAGGTGTAATCGGACTGATAAAGTTTCGTTGAATCAGTCGAAGTATTCTGTTTCGAGCTGTACACTGGAATGCCGTCACTGTAGTCACTTGAATCGAAATTCTCATTCGGTGATTTGTAAACGGAACTGTCAAGGAACGAATCGTAATCAGAACCGGATTCTGAACCAGGGGGAATATACACAGGATAATCTCTATCAGGATATTGCTTATTAGCATTCTGATCCTTTTCTGTTGTAAGCGATACCTTGTAACTATTAAGGTAATCTTCAATGTTGGATACTTCATAAGTACTAGGAGAATAGTAACTCGACACACCTGTATCTTGGTTATTAGAGTTAGTTCTTAGCGCTTCATATGAATCCGGTGACTTGTAAATAGAAAAACCGGCTTGTGATTTGTCAGATGAGGATAATTCGTTGTAAGTTTGGTCGTATGCAGACGATCTCTTCAGCAATCTCCACGGCGATAACTGCGAGGACAGCTGTGAGATTGGCTGGTAATAATTTATTGAAGGCGTGTATTGGTAATTACTGTCATGGTTGTCCAGCGACTTATGCGTGCTAGTTGATGTTAAAAGTGTACTCGTATAATTACTATTTTCATATGAAGTGTTGTATTTGTAATTTTCAAAATACCCTGATGAGCACGCAATAGACAGTGTACTCAGTATGAATACAAAGATGGAATACACTCCCATGATGTCAAATTCTGAAAAAGAGAAGAAGAAAATTTTAGTTTTTTACAGAAGTATTTTAACATGAATAAAACAAGAATTTATACTGAAACAATGTCATAAAATATGATCTAAAATTTATGATATGAAATATTTATATGGATATTTTTACTTGACGTTAATGCAACAGGAAATACTCTACAAAACTTGAACCAACTGAAATCTCAAAATAAATTACCAATAGTCACGTATCGACTCAGTGGAACTAGCCAAAATTGTGAAAGGAAGAACTAGGGAAAGAAATACTTTATGCACAAACTCGAAATTCTTAGACGCTGCTTTTAAACTGTGAACGAAAAGGTATGAAAACTTGCATAAAGAGAGGTATCGCTTCTGAAAATATGAACACACCACGTGAGAATTTATTAGGCCGGGGGAGGGTTTCTTTTATGACTGGAGCTCCCTCGTGGCTAAGCGGTTAGCGTACGCGCCTTTGGCGTGGGAGACCCGGGTTCGATTCCCGGTGGGAGCTCATGTGGTTCGGATTCCACGTTAATCAGTAGGTCCACGTCTCATATAGCCTCGCTGCTGAAAGGGACGCTAAACTAAAATCAACTCAACTCAACTCTTTTATGACTGGATGTATTTATGTACGAAATGGAGAAACTTTCTTCGATTGCAGTAAAAGGAAATCACATTTACTCGTAAGAAGTTTTGGCATGTTCATTACAAACGATTGAAAAAAAGTTGCATATACGAGGATCATTCAATAAGTAAAGAGACAAAGTCTATATTTTTAATACTAATCATTTTTTTTTATTTCAGGGGTGTTAGCTGGCAACCTTGGGATATGCTCTGATCTGCTGTTTCGTAATTTTGTCAACATAACTTCAAAAATATCAATTCATCATGGCAAGTCCTCTAGAAGATTGCACCTTAGAAGAACAGCGCTCAGTCATTAGGTTTTTAGTCGCAGAAGGTGTAAAACCAAGTGAAATTTTTTCTCGAATGTTGAGACAGTACGGTAACAGTTGTATGAACCGTGCGAATGTGTACAAGTGGGTTGATCGGTTTAAAAGTGGCCGAACAAGTGTAGGTGATGAACCCCGATGTGGACGTCCAGTGGAAGTTTCTGGTTCTTCGTTGGAATTGAGAATTGACGGACTTATTAGTGATAATAGAAGAATTACTGTTGAAATGATAGCTGAGGAAGTTCAAGTAAGTGTTGGAGCTGTTCGCAATGTCATTAGGAACATTTTAAAGTACAGAAAAACGTGTGCCAGATGGGTTCCCAGACAGCTTACTGACGCTCATAAAGAATCAAGGCTTTCTATTTGTCAAGCCTTAACGCAACGAAGTTTGATTGAAGGAGACGCTTTTTTTTTTGAAAGAATAGTGACTTGCGACGAGGCCTGGATCCATCACTACGACTCTGAGACCAAAAGGCAGAGTATGAAGTGGAAACACACTAGCTCTCCAGTTCGCAAAAAATTCAAGGTTCAACCTTCCGCTGGTAAAGTGCTGCTGACCATCTTTTGGGACTCACAGGGTCCAATCTATTGCGAATTCCTTGAAGATCAGCGAACTATCAATAGCCTATACTATTCTGAGATGCTAGAACACAAAGTTAAACCAGCTATCAGGAGCAAACGCCGTGGACTCTTGTCAAAAGGAGTCATTCTTCAGCACGATAACGCCCGTCCTCATACAGCCCAGCTGACCCGTGATAAGCTTCAAGAATTTAGTTGGGAGGTCTTACCTTATCCTGCCTATAGCCCAGACCTCGCCCCATCTGATTTTTACCTGTTTGGACCACTCAAAGACGCCCTACGTGGAAAAAGATTTGCTAACAATGAGGAAGTTAAGGCAGCGGTGCAAAGGTAGCTTCGGGGTAAATCGAAAGATTTCTTCGCCAAGGGAATTAGGAAGCTGCAAGAAAGGTGGGACAAATGCATAACTGTAAAGGGCGATTATATTGAAAAATAGCCTTAGTTTTGAAAGATTGAAATAAATCTTTATTGAGTTATAACAATTTGTCTCTTTACTTATTGAATGCCCCTCGTAATTAACTGCGTTTCCTAAACTTTGTGAAATAGATATACAAAATCTGGTATTTTGGAAGCTTTTCCAATAAATAGCATACAATTAACTAATCACAGACGCGGAGAGAGAGAGAGATCTTTATTATACTTCTTGGCAAAAAGAAACAAAATTTTATATAGGAGAATTGATTGATGCACACTGTACGAGTTTCGAATATTTGGTTGGAGCTAGGAAATTTTATTCGAACCGATCCGGAAAGGATAAAATAAATAATTACTACATGTTTCTTGTAAACCATGGCACATAAACACGAAATTTGGTAGACAGAAGGTTAGTTTTTTTTTTTTTTTAACATAATGAAGATAATAGTCAGATCTCATTCACTTGCACGAATTTAGGAAATTCTATTTGAAGTTTTATGAGAAAAATTTAACATGCTTCGTCCGTAAAATTGCATATAAAGTCACGAAGTTTGATATGAAGGATTATGTTTCTTCGCCGGAATTCGAAAACCACATTAGCTTTGACTCCGAGAAGATGAAGAACGAATTCAATGTTGAGGGCGCAAAGAACATAATGAGTCTATCTGTAAATCATTATGCAGGTGGAATATAATTTGATAAATGTTACAGAATTGGCTCCTTGATTTACAGAATATAAAATTTTAGCATTCATTTAAATGAATTTAGTATGTTTTATTTTGACGAGGTAGAGAAATTTTGAGAAGTGTAAAAGTACGAATTTTCTTAAAGCTTCTTTTTGATACATAGAATGTAATTAATTAATTAAGCTGGATGAATTTAGTAAACTCTACTCTAAAAGAATGAAGAAATGAGACTATCATTAGGGATTTGTGGCTGTCTCGTCTCGAAAATGTGCTGTAAAAGTGATGACTCGACTCGAAAAATGTATATTTCTCTATTGGAAAAGTCGTGTCTCGACTCGAATTTTGTCAGGCAAATCTTGTCTCGACTCGTCTCGTGCGCATCCCTAACTATCATTACAAGTTTCTACTGAATCGTTCCTCCTATGCCGACACCCCTGCATTGATGAAGTACAACATTCTAACTTATGGGTTGATTTGCTTCGGCTGTTCCGAGCTTAAGGTATAAGTAAAAAAAAGTCTTTAAGAAAAAATAATAAAGAAACATGGATATCAATAAGGAATGTATGAAATACAATGAGCTGAACAGTACGAGACTGTGTACCTACTTTTGGGCCACCCTATACATAATCAAATACTGTATCAAATCTTTCAGCAAAGTAGAATTTGAACGTGTACAATACCAAGTTGTATGCAAATTTTGAGTTGGTTATAACATTTGATACAGCTGTTCTGAAATAAAACATGTTCTATTTCTATCCAATATTACATCAAAGAAAACAAACGAAAATCAATGTGCAGTGGCACTAAACGTGGACACGGGAAGCAATTGAAATGCTAATTGATGCCTACAAGCAGCATCCTGTTTTGTATAACTCTAAACTAAATCAATATTACAATAAATACAAACACAAAGAAGTTTTGGGGACAAAAAATGTGGCTGATGTCAGGCTGACAAGGGGAGAGACTACAGGTTGGTAAGCGTTCTCGTTTCACATGCATGGTTGATGCTCATTTATTTTAAGATTTATAATTTAAACTGCTTACTTTTTAAATCACTGCCTCAACCGAGTACCGCTTTGCACACTATGTCTAACAACAAATGTAACAATTGAATGAAGAAATGTAAACAAATGAGTAACAAAATTAAGTTTTGTATTTGATCGTTTATAGTGCGTGTAAAAGTTTTAGCGAACTCATTTGACCAAATGACTATCAAAGATAAGTTCGATACAACATTTGAATGAAAACTATGACCATGTATAATAGGCTCTAGACACGAAATTTAGTACATAAATTTCTTTTTGACATATATGTTACTATTGACTTGTACACTTCGGTGGGAAGTGCTTAATCAGTAATGAACGTGCAATATAGTGCGTGAGCACTTTATTGTAGTGGTTAAAATGCATGCAGGATTAAATACCAAAGCGTTGTTACTGTCATGTTGGAACAATGTATAATATACTCCTTTTGCAACATGTGAGCAATTAATATATTGTGATTGGAGAATGTAATACGGAAGTAAAATCCAATGAAATATTTGACGACATAACTAGGGACCTTCAAGCTGGTTTGTTGACTAGCGCGCTCTTTTGGAGAATGTTGTATTGGGTTGGATTGGTAAGACTACTGAATGAATTATGGATGTTAAAATTTCATCTTAAACAGTAAGTTCACGTCACATATATCCTCAGTGCAGAAAACAGACACTAACTTCAACAAATAAACGAACAAAATTAATATAATTGTTTCATATCATCTATGATAAAGAAGCAAAAATATTCAAAAACGACTTTGTGTGATTAACATAGTACTAGGGATTTGACTAACACGTGATTATAAATTCCGTATTGAGGAACATTTTGAATAATGTCATTCACGATTGATGCCTATATCGATAAAGGCGCGCCATGGCCTTCCCGCATGGCTGTCCAAATACATAGATGGAAAAAAATATATAAAATCCTCTTAAACACCAGTTTGTCTTACCTTTTTTCCTGAAAATGTTTTTGGACAAGTGACTTGCAATCTTCTGAGAAATGTCATATAAACGTCCTTTCTGAATACGGAAACTATAATCACGAGTTAGCCAAATCCTTAATGTCCATACGATTACCATAAGTAAAATCTCAATGTCTGTGTCTATACTGGTTACTACTGATTCAGTATAAGGTAGCATATTGTGGTAAAGTTAAGTTCAATTGCTTTATAGATGCAAATATTCTATTTACTTAAACTTAGTTGTTTATTTTTCTAGAAGCATGAAACGGCATTGATACGAGAAAGTTTTTGTGTGTGAGGAAGCGATTTCTTTACTAATTTTTATTAGGATTATGAAGTCAAACTTATAATATTGTGTTGTTAGTATGTCCATTAGTCAGCACGATAACTTTTCGGTTGAGTTCGTTAATGGAGTCAATATGTTAACGGATTAACATATAACAGTTACTTAAATAATGGCTACCTATGACCCATATCCCATACATGTAAGCGAATTTTAGAATTCTGTTTTTTGCAATACATAACTATAGTGAGTTTGTTATTGCAGTTAATCCATTAACATATTAACGGATAATACGGCGGCTGTCAATAGCCTATACCTCATACATTTAAGCGAATTTATGAATTCTGTTTCCCAGTAACTGAGATGTAATGTGATTATCTTGACTGAGTTTGTTAATGGAATCAATTCTTTATTATCTTAACGGGTAACGGTGACTAACGGTATTTATCCATATTCATACAAGGAAATAATTCGCATGATCCTCTCTACTGTCTTTACCAAAGTTTGTTTATTTATTTTGTTTCGACGAAATGGTTACTTTTTCAATTTAAATCTATTTGAAATCGGAATAAGAATTATAAAGGTAGTATGATTAATGTAAGACAGCACACACTAATTTTTTCCGTTTGTAATTTTCACTCGTGTATTTTCAGCCAATCAGAAATGAAATAAATGAAATCTTTGAGTTTGACGTCTCACGGTTATGCCGGTTGGGCTAAAGGAAACGGTGATGATGAGGAATGGATGAAATGGTGGAATGAAGAAAGTGGGAGGAAACGGGAGAACCCCGAGAAAACCCACGCACACGGTGTTTGTCCACCACAAAGTTCACTTGGTGGGGGCTGGGATCGAACCCGGGACTCCAAGCACCAGAGGTGAACGCTCTACCACTGAGCCACCGCGGCCCCGCTTCAGCCAATCAGAAGCAGGGGTGCCCACAAAGGGGGCTATGACGCAAACTGCGTCATTGAAATATTTTGGGGGTTAAAAATCTATATAAATATGTTTGAGGGGGTGTAAAAATTAATCGAAATTTTTTTCATGGAAGAACATCTACGGATAGACAATTGGGGGGGTGCGTCATGGACATAAGGGGGGGCACCACTGCAGAACGTGTATAATAAAGTATTTATTGTGAGTACAGTACCATTTTCTTTTGTCTAGAGAAAGAGCACTGCTTACACGAATCTTGAAAATTTCACCCGAAGGGTTAGGAGTTAGACAGACGGCGGTGAGAAATATATATATATATATACACTTAAGTATGAAGGTATATGGAATTAATAGGCACGAACTTACGTCCATACAAGGAAAATGCAAGAGGAATAGCGAAATTGGAAAAAAAATGTATAGTGTGTTTTGTGACCTCCAGGAGAGCACCGAGAACTTTCTATGGGAGAGGGTCGAAGTTTGGGAAGGTCCAACACTATAAGACATTACGTCTATGTAGTATTGAACTGGTGTTATTCTATACCCGAAAATAACTATAAGTAATTGTAAAGTTTTGTCACCCATATTTTCAGCAAAAATGATAGAACTAGATTGCTTTGTAAGGAAACCAAGAGTACAAGTGAAACATAAGATCAAATTCATCAGGCTATATAAATCACTTCTTTGTTCAACAAGTATAATTTTATTAATAAAATGTATATATATATATATATATATATATATATATATATATATATATATATATATATATATATATATATATCGAGTTATCAAGTTTAGGTGGGGTCCGGCAAGGGCGCCGATTTCTCTGTAAATTTGGGGGGGCATTCAGATGCAGAAAGCATATATGAGGATTTTAAAACAAATTGCATTCAAATTATGCCAAATATTGTAAACTTTCAAAAACAGTAAGGGGCCCACATGAACTTTGGGGTTCCGGGCCCCCTCGGCCCCCGGGATCGGCGCCCTTGGGGTCCGGACCCGGTGGATCCCCCAGTGGAGAGAATAAAAGGATGGTTTACAAAAATAGTGATAAATCCAGCAATGATATACGGAGCAGATCCATAAAGAAAGCTCAGGAAGAAAAAGGATTAAATGTTACCGGAATGAGACTGCTGCGTTGGGTGTGTGAGAATAACATAAATATACATGATTGAGGAATGAGAGAATGATGAGAACAACCAAGGTTGTAGATCTAGAAGATGCAAACAAAGAAGAAGGCAGAGGTGAGAAGAACAATCGACTATAGTCAGGAGAGTGATGGCAACGGAAGTAGATGTAAAGAGAGGTAGAGGGAGACGAAGAAGGAAATGGGTGGATATGGTTAAGAATGACTTCAGGGAGAATGGTCTAAGAAGGATGGATTCCGGGACAAAGATTTATGAAGAAGACTCATCAAAAACGTCGACTCCCACACAAGTGTGAAAAAAATGGAGAGAAAGAATAAGGGATACACTTATATAACAGTCAAACTCTCGTTTCCTCGTGGAAATAGTATCCTATTCTTAGGCCTTGAAAACTATTCTTTTATTGGGGCATACCAACACCCTACATGCCGCAGGTAAAATTGAGGAGTGACACCAGAAATAATTGTTGATAAATAACAATTCCTTTAATAAGAATGCAATTTAGACCATCCAACAAACTCAGTACAATTTAATATCCCTGCAAACTTATGTGTCATAAATAAATGCCTAGATAGTTATATACCATCAATATTAAGGCTGCAAACCTCTGTGCCACGAAAGCGATTGCTTCTAAGAAAAACACGCACTAACCTGTGCTAGGTGGCCAGTAGAAGATAGCTTCGTATAACAACTTCATAATAATGAACCTCACTTTTCAACTTTCTATGTTCTCAGTTTACTTACATAATTTATGTGTCATAAATATATGCCTAGATAGTTATATACTATCAATATTAAGGCTGCAAACCTCTGTGCCACCAAAACGATTGCTTCTAAGAAAATCACGCACTAACCTGTGCTAGGTGGCCAGTAGAAGCTAGCTTCGTATAACAATTACATAATAATGAACCTCACTTTTCAACTCTCTATGTTCTCAGTTTATTTACATTTTTTCCGTCTACTTTAATAAATAAGACTCTTAAACACAGTCCTTTCTTTGAGAGTTTACAAAATTGCCTTACTCTAAAACTACAGCGTGCACGGTGACTCAGTTGTAGGACACTTGCTTCTGGTGTATGAAGTCACAGGTTTGATATCTGGCCAAGAAAGTTTGCGGTGGACAACATCGTGTTCGTGGGTTTTCTCGGAGTACTCCCCTTTCCTCCCACATTCTCATTCTACCAATTCTTCCATCATCGTTCACTTTCCTTAATCATTTATCTTCTTTAATCTAAAAAGCATAATCATGGTAGAATGTTAAACTGAAAAATTTCGTTCCATTTCGTTTCACTTTTTTTTTTTTTTTTTTTTTTACTGAAAAACTGCACTCTTAATCTGCACTGAAGTATATTCATTGTCAAAGAGAAGGTGAAAATCTTTGTATGAAATCTTTAAGTTTCACGTCCCACAATTTTGCCCGTTAGGCTAAAAGAGACAGTGATGATGAGAAATGAATGAAATGGTGGAATGAAGAAAGTGGGAGGAAACGGGAGAATCCCGAGAAAATCCACGCACACGGTGTTTGACCACCACAAAGTTCACGTGGCGTGAACTGGTACCGAACCAAGAACCCCATGCACCAAAAGTGAAAGCTCTACCACTGAGCCACTGCAGTCCCCAAAGAAAAGGAGAATAGGAATATATAATTGATATATTTATTCTTTGTTGAATATTTATTGAACGATTTTTTGTTATTTTTTTAAAAATATAAACTCAACATTAAATATTATGTCATCTCTACTCTTAACCACTGGCGCAAATCCCGGGGGGATGAGGGGACATGTACCCTCCAATCTTGGAACTGGGGAGGACTGTCCCCCCCAAATAACACGATTTGAAATGTGTTTTGGGCAGAAATATTATGATGTGTGTCCGATTACAACAAAGGAAAGTGAGATGAAATTGATGTCTCTCCACAGTAAGCCTCTAATCTGCCCGCCTCCCAATGCTGAAGACAGCTCTGCTTCTCTGATCATCCGCAGCATCGTTTCTCAACTTCTTAATTATTGTCAACATAACTTATAAAAAAGAAAACGGGAACGGTCTTACCCGTCCCCCCCAATGTTGAAGATAGATTTGTGCCGCTGCTCTTAACCTTCCACTAAATTTGAAAGTGGTAGAAATTTACACGTTACGCTTTCAATGTCAACACCCAGAAAGCAAGAATGGTAAAATAATGTATTGCTTCGATGGTTTCTTGAATGGCTTTGTTTGTTGAAGTTTAGTTCCCCTTTTCAACACTGAAGCAATATGAAACTTGGACCGATATCTTAAGATTGAACGCGAACCACCTGTGACGTAATATCTTTACTTTTCTGTCGTCAAGGTACCAGAGTCAACACCATTGCTTACACCAAGGAGTTTAACATTGTTTTGAGGCTCTGGGTTACTACTGTACGACGTAGGAAGCTGTATGTTTTTCAGCAAGACTCCACTGCATCTTATTAGTCGATGTCACCCAAGAATGGCTGGCCGCAAGGGCGCCGATTTCTCTGTAGATTTAGGAAGGGGCATTCAGATGCAAAAGGTATATATATGAGGGTTTTAAGATAACTTGCACTCAGATTATGCCAAATATTGTATATTCATAAATAAAATAGGGAGACCCACGTGAGCTTTGGGGGGGGGGCCTGGCCTCCCGGCCCCCCAGGATCGGCGCCCTTGGCTGGCCGATAAGTTTTTTAGACCACGGCTTTCCAGCATATGGCCTCCAGCTCCCCAGATGTTAAACCAATGTACTCTACTATTAGATATAGATGTTGGTTAAGAGGAACCACAATAAGCATCCACACATACATCATTGCGACTGTCAGGACAGCTGTTGTGAATGCAATGTGGAATATACCCAAGACTCATCTCATTACTGCCTGTAAGCGGTATCAACAGTATATATAGTCTGTTATCAACCTGACGGCGGTTTCGTTCAATGATGTCATCCTTACACAGAGAAAAATCCGTTCTCCGGACAGCGGTATATTGTACAAATATACGGTATCATCTTGCTTACTATAGAAATCAGTAGGGAGCATACGTTATCCGTATGCTAGATAGACACTGCCCTTAGGCGTTACATCATGCCGTTGCAGGATGTCTGACATCTAACAGTTTTCCGTATATCACATGCATATACTTATGTTACCTTCGTCAGCTATATGTTATATATGTCCATATGTATGTGAGACCCTGACCGCCTATATTGTTTCATACGGAAAGTACGTATAGATGGAACACTTATACAGAAAGTATTATAAAACATGCGTTTTCAGTTATACGTCTGTTGTACGTTAAGTCCAAAAACTACAGGAATTACGCATGTAACCTATCTTTTTAAGTACGCCACCTACAATTTTTTTTCTCAGTGTACAGTGCAGTGTGGATGTGATCATCCTTACAACGCATTAAAAGGTAATAAATCGCACACCTGTATGAAGAGTGTTACAACTCAAAAAATGAAAATTTTGAGTTATCATCGCTCAAAAGAGAATAGAGAAAGAGAGAGAAGCGAGGTGGTATTTTCGCATAAACGAAACTAAACAAATTAACCCCTAGATAGCAGAAATACCAGTATTCCAGGGAGTGATTTTAATAGAATAACAAACTTTAAAAGCCATTTACCAACAAATGTGTAATTTGACTTGTAACAGTCTTCCACCAGATGTGCGAAATGTTTTCTCTCCAGTTTATATTCCTTATTTCCCGCGGACATGACTTTGTTCCCAAACGTTTGCCGCACTCTATATATCACCGTTCTTACACTATAGCTGTTAACAGTAAATCCGGAAGTAGTTAGTTTCTGCCACTTCTAATCTGAATATTGGCTTAAGAAGAAGATAGTAGCTATCTTTTCTTTTAAATACTAAATTCAATGCAAAGCAACTACTTTTAGCCTTCCTTTTTCCATTTTTGGACTACGTATTTCAATGTTGGAAGTGGAAAGTAGATTTGTATCACTTCTGGTTTTAATACAGAGTTAAGGACCGAAATGCAATATATTCTTGAGACGCTTATTTGATTGCCGAAACCATTTCTCTCTATTTCCGTTTTTTTCTCTCTAGTGATCAACGTTAAAATCCGAAATGGTTTGTTTCTACCATTTCTGGTTTAAATATTGTAAGCTACTATTTCATACGGATTACAAGGAAAATAGAAATCGGTAGAATTTGGTAAATTAAAGAAAAAAAGGGTAAAGGAAAGTGAACGCTACAGAATCTAATAACTGAAAGTACTAACTGAATTATTTACTATTAGTGTAAATATCTTGTCTTGTTATTAGCAAGATGTCTTTGTAATAAGTGATCTTGTTACTTACTGTTTTGATGATGTTGCTTTAATCAGCTAAAGAAGAAGAATTTACTTATTTTACTTGTTTTTTGCAAGTGGGATATTTAGTATTATCCTGTAAGCAAGGGTGCCGATTTCTCTGTAAATTTTTTGGGGGTCCATTCAGATGCAGAAGGCATATATATGAGGATTTTAAGACAAATTGCATTCAAATTATGCCAAATATTGCATATTCATAAATACAATGCGGGGACCCACATGAGCTTTGGGAGACCCGGGCCCCTTTGGCCCCCAGGATCGGCGCCCTTGCCTGTAAGAATAAACTTTCGTTGAGAGCGTAAGTTCTATCATTGGTAGATGACAAATCTACGTCACAGTAATGTAAAAACTTATGTTATGTCAGCTTTATAGGTATAGTAATTTCAGTTATCAGATTTTGTTGTTTTCAATTTTTTTCTTATTTTATCAAATTCTTCTGATTTCAATTTGCCATCTACCGACGAGATGTATGACTTCTATTACCTTTTTCCAAAAGTAGAAAATGGGATGAGAATAGTTACGTTAAAGTCATCGTGACCAAGGCCGCCGATCCTGGGGGAGAGGCAGGGGCCCGGGGCCCCTCAAAGCTCATGTGGGCCCCCTCATTGTATTTGTGAATATACAACGTTTGGCATAATTTGAATGCAATTTGTCTTAAAATCATCATATATATGTCGTCTGCATCTGCATGACCCCCCCCCCCAAATTTGCAGAAAAATCGGTGCCCTTGATCGTGACCACTGAAGGTGGTAATACTGTAGACTGACTTTGTTAATGACCTGAGTTGAGGTAATCGATCTAGCTATCTATTGTAGAAAACAAAATTCAAAAAATCGCCTTCATTCAAGAGTTATCGTGAAATAACTGATGTACTGCGGAAGTACTAACATTACAATGTATTATAATTTTATTTGTGTAATAATAATAATAATAATAATAATAATAATAATAATAATAATAATAATAATAATAATAATAATAATAATAATAATAATAATAATAATAATAATAATACTTCAGTAGTAATATTTTTGATAATCTAATACAAGGTGTATATCTTGTCCTTTCCAGCTTGAATGAAAATATAATTCTCGTTCATTTCTGCAACAATGTCCTTCGTTTTTCTGTTAGAAACCCAAATTTTGCACTTCACTTCTTAATAATAGGTAGTCACCTAGACAGTGTTTCTTGAATCAGTAGAATAAATGTATGGTGGCTCGAGAGGGAAGTCTCATGGGTAAAAAATTACTTAACGTCTTAATTCTTTTTTTCACCACCATACATAACTGAACGAAATAAATTAAAATTTCTAGTTTAGCTACTCATGTTTATGCCCTTTGAGCTAAAAGAGATGATCATGCATTAATTAGTGGAACGAAAATGTGGGAGGAAAAGGGTGGAACTTCTGCAAATCCATGAACAGGATCATAAAATCACATGGCCCAGGATCGAACCAAGGATTCTCTCACGATAGATGAGAGCTGTACCACCGAATTATACTGTGCTTAACAATAATAATAATAATACACAAATATATAATCCATAATCATATAGTAATGATATTAACAGGATGGTAGCCAGCCCAAAAATGTAGGGGGGCCGACTGAAGTTAGGGGGGCGATCCAACCTTGTTATAGTTCGTCACCATATTATAGATCATTTGCAAGCCTACCGTGAAAATTTTAGAAAGCGCCAACAAAAATTTAGGAGGGGGCCGGCCCCCCTAGACCCATCAGGATACGGGCCTGGATATTAATATTATACTAGTAATAGATCCGGTTATTAAACGATTTGAATGACACTACTGATTACAAGTGCATTACACTATTTTTCAACGCAATCCGTTTGAAGAAAGTTGTGCAGAATTTGTAGATATACGAATTTTTTATGAGCTTTTGATAGTAGGTGAGAAGTAAGGGTCTTCTATTTTCGGTTTCAATACTATTCAGTTGAGCAAAACCGGTAAATTATAGTGAGGATTATTTTCTGATATGCTTTTATTCACTGCTAGTGATGAGCAAATGCAAGACCAAGACCAAGACCACCCCGGGGTGGTCTTGGTCTTGGTCTTGCATATCCAGTCTTGGTCTTGGTCTTGCATTCGAATCCTTGGTCTTGGTCTTGGTCTTGGTCTTTCATGCAAGAGTCTTGCAAGTCTTGCATTTAAGAAATCTCAAACTTTTCATAGGTAAATTTTACTCTGGATATAAGGGATAATAAACTCTACAATGCACCAGTAGTAACGGAAATACAATGTATGTTTCTAAATGTAATTCCTTAAGTATGATTAACTTGGTGTAAGTATGATGATACTGTACAACATAGGTGATGACCTTTATGTTTTTTTAATGGGTGCCGATGCTTCACTACTTATAAGATATGCCTAAATCACAACGTTAACAGATCCAACACTCCACTGGTTCCCAAACTGGGAAAGCTACCCTTGAGACGCATGAAAGAAAATCAAGATGGCATAGATTATTGAAATACCATCAATTGCAAAATTATTTTTACACTCTAAAGTCGTCAGATTTTTCTTTTCAACAACGAATAGCTAATACTTGTATTAAATACACTTCTAGTTGAATATTGAGATTTTGTTTTACTGATTACAATATGTACTCTATGGGGCATAAACATGGACATTACGCAAAAGCGATTTAAAAAATTGCAGGCTTTTGAAATGTGAGCATGGAGAAAAAAAGAGAGAATTAGCTGTGTTGAACGTAAAACGAATGAGAAGGTGTTATAAATATTAGCAGTAGGGAAAAAAGAAGAATTTTAGATATTGTTAAGAGGAAAAAGAGGAGCTGGTTAGGGTATTGGCTGAGGAGGAACTGTATTATGGGGGACGTGCTAGAGGGTATTGTGGAAGGAAAGAGAGGGAGGGAGCGAAAAAGACTAGTTGAAGGAAGGTATTAAAACAAAAAATTGCTACGTCAAGACGAAGAGACTAGCTGAGGAGTTGAACGTCAAACTTTCTCAGTTGCAGCAGGTAATCTGCCAACATGACATGTTTGGCAACATTGACCAAAAAAGAGAGAGAAAATTAAAATAATAATTATTATAATCAAACCTCTTAATATTTTAGAATAATTTGAGTAAAAACTGAAAACGACTCAACTGTCTATGTCTTTTGTGTAAACTCAATTTATACAAATACTTTTGACCTGTATTAGAAATACAAAATAACGGCCAAGTTATTTGAAGTCTCACTTGTGAATATGGATTACTAGCATCAATTATCCACTTTGTTGGGTTAAACTAAATAATAGTAATATATTTCGTTAGTCAGTCACTTTTTACTATTAGTAAAGCATTCTCTGATATCGATCATTTTCGATTATGTTTATATTTCTTTCCCCTTCTTTTCAACAAGTTGCGGGGCTGAGTTGGATTTAAACGGCATCAGAAGTGTCACTGTTCGTCTCAGAGACCCCGAAAACTATGGATTCGGCACTTATATCGGTCATTTTCAATAAACTTATATATCTTCTCCTCCCCCATGTTGCAAGGAACGAAATCGGAACTGTCATTGTTCATCTCAATGACTTCGAAAATCATGCGTTCGACGTTAATAATTGTCATTTTCGATATTTTTTATATCTCCTTCCTCCCGCAAGTTGCAGTGCTAAATTTGCATTTAAACGGGATCGGAAGTATCACTGTTACCTTAGCGACGCCGAAAACTATGGATTCGACATTAATATTTGATCATTTTTATCATTATTATGTATCTCCCCCTACCCCAGGTTAAGTGGCTGAATTTGGTCTAAACGGTATCGGAAGGTCAGTATTCAACTCAGCGACCTCGAAAACTATAGATTCGACACTAATATTCGTCATTTTCGATCATTTTTATATCTCTTCCCTTCCCTCCGCTAAGCCACGGGGCTCAATTTGAATTTAAACAGCATCGGAAGTGTCACTGTTTAGCTCAGCGACCCCCAAAACTATAGATTCCATTTTAATATTGGTCATTTTCGATCATTTTTAAATATCTTTCCCCTCCCCTTCCCTAAACTGCACCGTCAAAGTGATATGACAGTAACCATGTCAGGTCCGATCCTCATCTATGTTGAAAATGAGATCGAGTTCGGTTTGGTGGTTCAAGAGTTATTAAATTTTATTTATTTCTTTACATGCTTTCCTCTCCTCCCCCTCTTCTAAGTTATACCGTCAAAGTGATTTGATAAAAACCACCAGTCCGAACCTCATCTATGTTGAAAATTTGATTGAGATGGATCGGCTGGATCAAGAGTGATGAAATCATAATGACAGTCACTTATATTTTTAGTTTTTTTTACATATATATCTCCCTCCTCCCCCTCTCGTACGTTGCACTATCAAAGTAAAATTATAAAAATCGCTCCAGGTCTGAACTTCATCTATGTTCAACAATTGATCAAGATCGGGCGGGTGTTTCAAAAATTATTTTATAAAATATCACATCCTCCTCTCCTACGTTCTACTATCAAAATGAAACAAATTGTTAAAAAAACTTTCCAGGTCTGAACCTCATACATGTTAAAAATTTGATTGAGATCGGTTCAAGAGTTATTAAGTCACAAACTTAGTCACGTTTATTTTTGTTCATATTGATTTTTATACATCTCCCCCTCCCCCTCCTCCCCTACGTTGCTCCGTCAAAGTGAACTGACAGATAACATTCCAGGCTTGAACATCACCTATGTTAAAAAAAAAATGACCGAGATTGGTCGTTTGGTTCAAGAGTTATTAAGTTTTATTTATTATTTTATAACTCCCCCTTCTCCCGTCCCCTAAGTTCTACCGTGAAAGTGAAATGATGAAAACACTCCCAGGCCCAAACCTTATCTATGTTGAAAATTTGGTCGAGATCGGTTGGGTGGTTCAAGAGATTAGTAGTCACAGAAATAGTCACTTTCAATTTTATAATATAGATTTATTGTAGTATAATATTATATCACTCAATCCTCGATGTGCCGTATACCCGAGGAGGCTCAAAGTTATATTAATATACCTGTACAATTATTCAACATACAAGCATGTCCATGAAATCAAACTTGCGATCACATGCACTAAGTTTTTGTCAATGTCATGACAATGTTATTTCGATATTAACTTTATGAGATAACTTAACGGATGCTTGAGTCTCGGAGCCAAGGCCATACCCATGTAGTCGACACCTATGGTGTACCGTATTACCGATGTTCAATACTACATTTCTCTTTAGTTTTGGAAGAAGAACACTACTAATATGCTCTGAAATGAAATGAAGTATCTAGTTTAACGTCCCACGATTATGCATCAAGAGTAAGGGAGACGGTAATGATGAGAAATTATTAAAATGGTGGAATGAAGAAAGTACAAGGAAACAGAAAAACACTGAGAAAATCCACGCACACAGTATTTATCCACCAAAAAAGCTCATATGGCGCAAGATGACACATGTGTGGCTTGAAAACGAGCAATATCTACAGAAAACGCGGACAACCAGTTCAGCAAACGACATACTGTAGCTATAGGTTACAGGGGCACATCGACTCACACAGCTTGCATAAACTACTGGGAACACATTCACTCCAGCAGCATTTTTACTGAAGCCAAGAAATCCATCTCCTTCTTTTTTACATTCTATATAAAAAAAATCAAGTAGTGTCGGTACTTGTGCAAGACTCTTGCGCAAGAGTCTTGGTCTTGGTCTTGGTCTTGCAGGTATGGTCTTGGTCTTGGTCTTGGTCTTGCACCCCTTGGTCTTGGTCTTGCATCGGGATTCCTGGTCTTGGTCTTGGTCTTGCATGCAAGACTCTTGCAAAAACTGCGCTCATCATTATTCACTGCAGCTTTCGGTTTCAGTTGTAGTCCTAATAGATTTAAAAAAAACGAAAGAGAATGCCGAAAAATCATTTCTTGATATGGATTTAGTATAATAAACATAAGTATAACATTTGTTGTAATTCTTCTATTGTACTGGTAGTGACTCTATAAATTTAAGACTTCTAAGGGTAAAGACATACCGAAGATACCTCGCGATCGAGGTCGACGTTAAAGTCGCGATCGCTACCTCGATAATGTCATAAACATATGGATTCAAATGGGTTAGCACATGCCGAAGATGTACGCTACATCGCAACCTAGAGATCGACCGCCAGGGTGAATTAGTGATAGCGATGATAAACGAGTTTGTTTTTACATCGATGTTCAGTGATGCATCTTTGTGGTTCGTGTTTTCATTGGTTCTCCCTGAAGTGCTGAACAGAATAAAATCTTTATTTATTCAGAATTCCGTCTACAGAGGATTGTGTGTATTTATGCTCAAGAGGTTTTGTTGCGCTTTAAATTTGATTATGAAAGACATATTAGTAGAACTACTGAGGAATGTTCCAGTAATATGGGATAAGGGGCACAAACAACATCAAAGTAGGGACGCTATAAATAGAGAATGGAACAAAATAGAAACCCAAATGGGAATGTCAGAGAACTAGCATCAATTACCCGCTTCGCTGGGTTAAATTAAGAAAAAAAAATAGTAATATGTTTCGTTAGTCAGTCACTTTTTGCTATTACTAAAGCGCTCCTTGATATTGGCATTTTGATTATTTTTTATATATACCCTTCCATTCCCACAAATTTTGCGGGGCTCAATTTGGATTAATGGCATCAGAAGTGTCATTGTTCACCTCAGCGAGCTCAAAAACTGTAGATTCGACACTAATATCGGTCATTTTCGATCATTTGTAAACGTCTTTCCCCTCCTTTAAGTTACATCGTCAAAGTGATATGACATAAACAATCTCATGTAAGTCTTATGTTTATGTAAGTCTTATTTATTTTTATATATTTCCCCCTCCTACCTCCTCTCCTAAGTTCTATCGTCAAAGTGAATAGATAAACACCATCCCAGGCCCGAACCTCATCCAGGTTGAAAATTTGATCGAGATCGGTCAAGTGGTTCAAGAGTGATGTCACATAGACAGTCACTTTCATTTTTATTTTTTTTTACTTACATATCTCAGGCTCCCCCTCCTCCTCCCCTTTCCTACGTTGCACTGTAAAGTTAAATGACAAAAATTATCCCAAGCCCGAACGTCATCTATGTTGAAAATTTGATCGAGATCGTTTGGATGGTTTAAGAGTTATTAAGTTTTATTTATTTTTATATATATCTGTCCCCTCCCCTCCCCTTTCCCTAAGGTCTATCATCAAAGTGATATGATAGAAATCACCCCAGGTCCGAACTTCATCCATATTGATTTTTTTAAAGATCGGTCGGATGGTTTAAGCGTAATGAAGTCATAAAGGCATTCACTTTTATTTTTATTTTTTTACATATATATCTCCCCTTCCACTTCGTTGTACTGTAAAAGTGGAATGAAGAAAACATCCCAGGCCCGAACCTTCTCTATGTTGAAAGTTTGATCGAGATCGGTCAGGTGGTTCAAGAGTTATTAAGTTTTATTCATTTTCATATATTTCCCTTCCCCCTAAGATCTACTGCCAAATTGAAATGATAAAAAGCTTCCCAAGTTTGAACTTTATATATGTTGAAAATTTGATTGAGATCGATCGGGTGGTTCAAAAGTAATTAATTCACGAACATAGTCACTTTTATTTTTATATTTATTGATTTTTGTATATCTCCACCTCCACCCCCTCCTCTACGTTGCTCCGTCAAAGTAAAATGATAAAAAACATCCCAGTTCCAAACCTCATCTACATTAAAAATTTGATCAAGATCGGTTGGGTGGTTCAAGAGTTATTAAGTATTATTTATTTTTTCTGTCCCCCCTCCCCTAAGTCGTACCGTCAAAGTAAATAGCTAAAGAAAAAAAAAAAGACTCCCAGGCCAGAACCTCCCCTAAGACTCCCAGGCCAGAGATCGGTCGGGCGGTTCAAGAGATTAGGAGTCACAAACATAGTCACTTTCAATTTTATAATATAGATTGTACTGTAGTTATTATTATATAAGATAGTGGCGGTTACAGGGAATAGGTTTTCGGGCTGAAGTCAATAAATTCTGGAATTTCTAAAGAGAAAAGGAGCTAGTGTTAATCATATCTATGCTTAAAAAACTTCACTCTCCCCCTTCCTCCCCAATTTCGAGATTAATAAAAAAGAATTTCTTCTAAATTCATTACTGATATAAGGTAAAGAACTACCTGTAAATACAGAGACGTATCCGTAGAGAGTAAACGTCGAATAATGGAATTGCAGTGGCGAAACTTCAATTGCCGAAGTTAATACTCCCTTCACCTTGAAACCTCAAGACATATTGTTTTCTTATTTTGCTGGGAAATGATTTCTCGTCTTCACGCTGAAAGAGGGCATGCAGAAAATTGAAAAAAGATAAAAGTCTTTGATTTTATTGATAGAGATGAACAAGAGATGAGACTCAAATATTTTTGAGAAATAAGAGACGACGAGACTTTGGCATTCTTCATGTCTCGTCTCGCGTCCATCCTTATTTATAAATTGTTTGGTTCTTTCAATTTCAAAATGTGTTTCGCAGTGATCTATGCGACCTCTTCGCTGTGTGCACCCTTCATTCATCTAGACCTAGACATCGAGGTAGCGATCACGACTTAAACCTCGACCTCGATCGCAAGGTATATTCAGTATGTCTTTTCCCTTAGAGATAAGATGATACGTCATTTATGTGGATTACATATTCGAAGGACAGATACACCACAGATATCCGCTCTTAGCTCTCTACTGAAACCAGCTAAGATATAGAAGTTTGCAACTTTTTCTTTCAATATTGGTTTCATGAAACAAACATGGTAATATGATATTCTGTTTCCTGCCTTAGAAAAAAGTAGATGTAAACAAACTCACCTGAATACCAGTGGGTCGATGACCAATGATTGGTTGTTGGTCTCACTACACTAGTATCCTGCCGCAATATAATCCCTACTAGAATAATAATTTCGTGATAAGAAACGCAGTATATATAATATTTAACAACAGATGTACTGTACCGTTATTAAAATGAAAAATGAAATGAAATCTTTCAGTTTTACGTCCCAACCTTTATTAAAACCTCGCCCGTACTTAGGCATATAATATTTACTGCACATTACACACTGTGCATTCTCTCGTCGACCCCGTTCATTTGAAATTGTAGAATTCAGTTCCATGGCGGCGATGGGTCACAATAATCCATCTTCTTTTCGTGTTATAAAACACAAAAGACAACAGGAACAAAGGCAATCTCGTTTATATAACGATTTAAGAAAATACATATTTCCAACATAGCAGTAGTCAATGTCAGTGCGTTAATTATTTACCAACCAACTGTAGCCTTACACTTTGGAAATGCGACGACAGTAAGCTAGCAGACAACTTTGATGTTCGTCTCTCGCTGCCCAAGCACTTGTGAGCAGCGCAGTAATACATTTTGCTTTGTTTACGTCTATTTTGTTCTAACGCTGGAAACAGATTAGATATCGTGCAATGGTTTCCTGATCTGACTTTAATACCTTAAGAATAAGTTCGATCTCATTCGTAATATCTATACTGAGACAACAAATTTTGTAGTAGAAATCTAATATTCTTTCCAGTTTCAATATTGAACCCCGTAGAGAAAAAGTCCCATGTATACGAAATAACCTTCACAAATTCAATCTCTACCATAATCCTTATATTGAAACCGGAAGTAGATCTCTATGTTTACCAGTCACACAATATGAAACGGAACTCACTGGTTTCTACTAGTACTTTAGTTAAATAAGTCTCTACCGATAACATAGAGCGTGTTAAAAGACACCATTTCTATAGGTATAAGATACTAAACGAATTGGAAAAACGACAAAATGGGTAGGATAGACTCAAATACGCAATACCTGCCGTATTCTGGTTGTGAAAGCAAAATGATTATTTGTTTGATACTGGTAGTAATACAAATTCCTCGTTCGAAAAGAAAAAATAAGAGAAAGCGGAACGATGAGCAGGAATAAAATCTCAGCTCAATGCAAGTTATAACTAGATTGGTACGTATGTTTTAGGACAGAAGATTCCTACTTCAATAGCAATCCAGAAACGAAACATCCCTTATTGATGTTCCCTAATTTGATCACTTTAGTAGTTGCCCTTTCCCACCTTTAGAAGCGGAATTTTCAAAAATACTGGAACATGCGTCAAGTAATTTTTAATAAGGAATTTATATGCCAAATTTCTTCCTTATTTTTTAATTTCAAGAGCTCGCGAAGTACTCTATCTCTCTTATAAATTTTTACCCTCACCCTTCCGCCATTTTGGGACACATATTTTAATGAAAATGACAAAATAAAAATCTGGCTCAAGCCTGGTGTTATGGTAAAAAGAAAGTTATAATTACATTCAAATTACACACATAGAAATGGAGCACCACTTCGTGAACAGAATTGCTATTTGAAGTGTGGAAATGGATAAAGTTGATGTTCAAGAAAAGTTACTTTTTACTTTTATTTTTTCCCAGACGAATAAGCCACCTCTTCCAAATATTTTATATCCCTTGTATTTAAGTTAATCTCGTACAGTATGCGGAAGCATTTATTTTATATTTTTTTTGAAAAATATATTTCATTCGTTTGACGAATATAGAAAAGGTCTACGTAGAAAAAAAAAATCAACTGTCTATTGAGTCGTTCAATTCCAAGATGTATCTTGTCCACTTTTCTGGACTGTATTTATTTTCTTGATTTTTGCATTGCTAACACCTAATTTCAGCTGATTTATCCCATTTAATGATTCAGATATATTTATTTTAGAGTTTACAAAACTTATTTTATCATTCTCAGATGTACTAATTAAGATGATAACAAAGAAAAACAAAATTTTCCGAAAGGTGTGTAAAATGGATAAGAAACGTTTTGGGAATGGGCAACACAGATCATTTCTGCCGAGGTAAGTAAAGAGCCTCTAACTGTTACCTACTTCTACCTAGTTACGTTTCAAAAATAGATAATTTCATGATCCTGACAAGAGGTCCGTAACATAGTCATTGGGAGGTGTTGATCTGCTTATTCTGGATCTAATAGAACTGAATGCACTCCATAATTTAGGTTGTGGCTTTTTCTGCAGTAGCAGTTGATGATTTTCGTACACTCTGTGTAAGAAGAGTGGGATTACTCTTTATTCATTGATTTTGACTGGGAATGGTACTCTCCCGGTCACTGTGTTAGTTGGTCGGTCCCTATGCTCTGATTGGTTGGTTACTCATTCTACAAATGTTGAGATCATCTGAGATGACAAGTCATGATTTGATCAACAGTATAGCAGCGCAGCAGAGTGTACTCGTTTGGGGCATGCCACGAGTAGCACAACATCTAGTGCTGAGAAACATGTTGCAATTCTGGTTGTGACATTTCCACACATACAGAAAACCATTACTCGTGGACAGGCATGAACGCAGCAATTTATAAAGGCAACAAAGAAAGCTCTGTTGCTTTTTGTGGAAGTCTGTGTTTAATTGACCCTCATACCGTGAGTTGAATTCGAATGGGGATAAAGCAAAAGTCAGTAGTTGGTTGGGTATATCCAACATACTACATGGTTGTGGAAGTTCAGTTACGCCCTGAACTTGCGCAAGGACAAAGTGAACATCGGACCTCCGCAGAGCGTCACAAGTATACTCTACGAGTTCAAACTGGGGTCAAACGCCGCTGCAGAGGAGCGGAAGATATGCCAGGCCTTTTGTGAGGGTGTCGTGACTACGTGGACAATGCAGCGGTGGTTTAGCAAGTTTAAGGACTGTGACGAAACACTCGAAGACGCACCACGTGCCGACCACGGAAGACCAAAACATGTACAAAATTAAGATCTATAGACAGCAATTAAGGCGAGCAGTCACCAGGCATGTGAGGAACTGGGATTACAATTCAGTGTAAGTGGAGAAACCATTCGGCAGTACCTCCATCACTTGTGAAGCACTACAAGTTGGGTTGATGGGTCCCACATGATTTGACTTCGGGTCAGAAAGCAACGCGAGCAGACACCTGTGATCGTTTTAACGATCACTAAAGTTCATAATTGACTTTTTGAGAACATGTTGGCCCTAACTGATATATCACATGACTACCTTTCCATTTCAAAAAATATCAAAGATTTCAAAATGGCGAATTTCAAGATGGCGGCGGAGCTTCATGATCTACTCTGCCCATTTTTCTTATGTCAGTATATGAAACTACCACGTTTGCATTGTCTATCTTTCACTATTTTCCCGTTTCAACAGTTTATTTGATGTATTTCAATAACAGCATAGCCCTTCTCCCACCAACTTTGACTCCCTCCCTCTCCATTTCTTATGGCGCTCAGCTCCTATAATTTTGCATGTACACATATTTTCACATCCTCTATCAGGCGCACTATGTCTAATCCCGCAATTCGATTCATCCATTTGGACCCTTTACTTGTCAGATGGCTAAAACGAATTAACCATGCTCCTCTTCTTTCCCTAATTGAACCATTATTGACACTCTGTAGATCACTATGAAAATGAGTGGCAAGGATAGTAATTCTGAATATTATGAAAATACTTCTTGATACTACCTCTAATACTTACAGCGAAATACATATAATTTTGCAATATAAAAAGTATCGCCGTTTAGGGCTGTAATTTCTTGATATTTTACTATTATTTCGCGAGTTTGTCGTTTCATGTATTCTTCTTAATGAATCCACTTTTGTCACCCCCATTTCTTGCCGTATTCTAAATAGTACGAGAAAGTGTAGCATTAGAGTTCTATCAGCATACAGATATAAGGTACCGTAACATTTGCACTGTGAAGTTTGTAGCTAAATATAATGGCTGGGAAACAAGGTACCCATTACAAACGGAACTCTGAAACAGGAGTCCCATTAAAAGTGGGGTTGGGAAATAGGGGTCTCACTACATTTAGGGCTGGGAAACGAGGCCCCATTATAAGCGGATGTGGAAAACAGGGCCCCTATTACAAGCGGAACTCTGAAACAGTGGTCCCATTACAAGCGGGACTGGGAAACATAGACCTCATTTCAAGCAGTGCTGGGAAACGAGGCCCCATTATAAGCAAGGCTGGGTCACAAGGGTCCCTATTACAAGCAGGGTTGGAGAATAGGGTTCCATTATAAGAGGGGTCCCATTACTTGCTTCATAAGAGCCTAGCACATAACAATACAAAGTAATCTGTTGTTGTATGTGCGTTTTATCTTATTTGTTTTCTCTTATTATTTGGAAATTATATTACAGCCAGTCTTTGTCTTTAAAATTTTTCGGAGTGCCCCAAGATTGTGGGGCCCTAAGCTATAGCTTGTTTAGCTTATACGTAAATCCGGCACTGACTCTATGGTACTCTCCCTTCCCTTTCCGGCCCAAGGACCATCTACAGATGGTATTTGCCGTGTCGTTTCTTCGAATTGCCGGTGATATCTCACCTTTGAAGATTGTAAATAGTGCTGTATAGTTCATTTTCTTCCCCCTACCCTAACACTTGCCCCAAAAACATTTGCTGCGATTCATAAAGAAGCACTAGGTATCATCCCGTTTTTCCAATCCTATGAATTAAAAAGCGAGGAACAACTAACCATTTCCAGAATTCCGCCTCGTTGGAGGAAGCGACCGGACGGCACCTGTCACACTTCCGCTCTTGTAAATACCACTGTTGCAAAAAAAATACAAGGAAAAGTGAAAGTTTCGTACATTGCCAAATTTTCATGAAACTCCTTTTTGTCTCCCAAATTTATTTATGAGAAAAGAAGAGAAAGAGAAAAGTAAATCTAGTACGAAAGTACTAAACGGTGGTCACACTGGTTAAGCTGAAAGATTTCATTTCAACTGGCAGATTTGATCTAACCACGAGAATACGCTGATCGTAAGAAAACAATTTTATTGCTGACTTCGGTATGGCACAAATACCATCTCTTTGTTTGAGATCTGTTTCTAACTATTAGCATGTAACAAACCATTATTATAAGAACAAGTAATAAACTTTAAGTGAAACGTAATGAACTTCTTACTCAATAATTCCCCAAGATTTGTCAATGGCATTTATAAAAATTAAAGCACAATTAAATTTACTTTATAATCTTTTTGTTGCAATCAACTTCTGTGGAAATGTAATAAGTGCTTAAAAGTAACTTGGATTCTGACATCTGTAAGCGCAGCATGTTATAATTCGTGTACTATATTTGTTTGTAGATGATTTCACGGTAACTGTTTGTACTCAACGCTTTGAGTAGAAACAATCTAATGAACAAGAACCAATTCAGTCATATACGAATACAAGGTGACTCTACTATTCAAGTCAATATGATTTTAGAAGCTTTGCACGAAACCTCATGAAACTTTCTATAGAAAGACCCACAGAATAGTGTTCATGTAAAATACCGTATTTATACGAATTTACTGCCATCGTTTTCTTTTTCTTCCTTTTTTTTTTTTTTTTTTTTTGAGTAGTACAGAGTAGTATACTATTCAAAATAATGGTGCGCATTAGAATGATGGTACATTAAGTTCGAACACAAATTCGCGGTCCTAGGTTCGAATCCTGGTGGGAAGACTCACGCGAAGAGGGATAACAGCTTTTTCAGGCCAGCCATTCTGAGAAGTTTTTGCTAGATTTGTCTCATTCACGTCAAGCAAATACGGAGATGGTACCTATCATACAGTTCCCATTCCCTTTCGTTCTTCCTTCCCTAGATTTTTATATATTTTGTAAATTAGACCACGAGAAACACGAATCTGAAGGAATTTTGACATTCCGAATTTCGGAACTCGAGATATTTGAACATAAAGTGACCGAGGAAACAAACTGGACCCCACCTGATTTTTATATATTTTGTAAAATAGATCATGAGGAACACGAATCTGAAGGAATTTTGACATTCCAACTTTCGGAACTCGAGATATTAAAACTTATAGTTTAATATAGACGCTATGTATCTATATGAAAAAACACAATATTCTCTATACGAAACATATTATGTCCTGTGAGATATATAAAGGTAACCAAGAAAGTTCTGTCGCTTTTGTGGAAGTCTATGTTCAATTGGCCTTCACACCGTGAGTTGAATGCGAATGGAGATAAGGCGAAGGTCAGTTGTTGGTGTGGGTATATCCAACATTCTACGTGGTTGTGGCAGTTCAGTTACATCGTGAACTTGTGTAAGGACAGAGTGGATATGGAACCTCCACAGAGCATCATAAGGGCGTGTATGTTGCACGAGCTCAAACGTCGCTGCAGCGGGGCTGAAGATATCTCAGGCCTTTCGTGAGGGTGTCGTGGTTACACAGACAGTGCAAGGGTGGTTTAGCAAGTTCAAGGACGTTGACGAAACACTCACGAAAGACGCACCACGTGCCGGAAGACCGTCAGGTAGCAATTGAGGCGAATAGTGGACAGACTGGGGCTAACATTCAATGTTAGTGGAGAAATAATTCAGCAGCACTTCCATCAACTTGGGAAGCACTACCAGTTGGATCTATGGGTCCCACATGATTTGGCACCGAGTCAGAAGGCTACGCGAGCAGACACCTGTGTTTCTTTGCTGTCTCGTCTGAAAAAGGAGCCTTTTTTGGACAGGATGTTGACATGTGATAAAAAGTGTACGAAGCTCCACGGCGTCGTCATCATTGGTTAAAATCCCATGAACCGATTCCAAAACAGCTGAAACCACTAATGCAGCAGAAAGTCCTCCTGTGTGTTTGGTGGACTGCTCTCGATATCATGCATCGGGAACTGCTACCGGCTGGTCAGAGCAGAACATCAATGCAACTGTCTACTATCAGCAGTTGAGCCGTGTTAAAGAAAAAACTCAGAACCCTAGAGCCAACACTTCTCAATCGCTAAGGGGTTCTCCCGTTATGGAACAACGTTATGCCCCACATGGCTAGAATGACCCGGACACCATCCTACGCCTTGGATGGGAAACACTATTGCATTCGCCATACTGCCCGGACAATGCACCATCTGATTATCACCTATTCCATTCCTTGGACACTCAGCTTAGAGGACTCCAGTTCAACTCCGTAGTAGAGGTGCATAATGCACTTGATACCTTCTTCGCTTCACGGCAAACCAAGTTCTACCGCGAAAGAATCTATGCTCATCCCGAACGTTGGCAGAAGGTCGTTGATACTGATGGGTACTATTTTTGATCTTTCAGGTACATCTTAGGTGACATATCGATGCTCTAAGGTGATAGGTGAAAAGGCTACAGAACTTTCTTTGTTACTTTTATACATACTATATAAAACTACTGTAGAAGTTCTAGTATCGCGAGTTCGGGAAGTCGGAATGTCAAAATTCCTTCAGATTATTGCACATTTTGGTCTAGTTTAGAAAATATATAAAAATCAGGTGGGGTCCAGCTTGCTTCCATGGTCACTTTATGTTCGAATATTTCTAGTTCCAACACTCGAAATGTCAAAATTCCTTCAGATTCGTGTTCCTCGTGGTCTAATTTACAAAATATATGAAAATCAGGTGGGGTCCAGTTTGCCTCCCTGCAGCCGAAAAGGAAAGTACATTTTAATTGTCATCAAAGAAATAACATTAAAAAAAAGCGAAGGAACCCACGTCAGTATTTGTAACACATCAGTATTTACGGTTTAGAACCGCCCCCCCCTCACTTTTCTGATTTTAAACTATGGCATCTCTAATTTAGCTGTGACTTGTACAACCATCGAACTACCCCTTTCGCACAGTGGTGCACATTTTACATAATGGTCTTGGAGCAAATAAAAAGTGTTAAAACATACATATAAATCAATACAATTATCTCGATTGATAGATGCTTTCACAATTGTTAAAATGTGTAATTAAAAACAGCAAACATTGTTTCTGCTTTGAAAAGGACAAACATGGTTTCGCTTATAAAACCGCAAAAACGGTTTCGGGCGGTTTTCGCGTTCGAAAAGAGCTTTTGTGGTTTCGGTTTTCTCAAAAACTGAATACCGCAAATGTCACAAAAATTCGACAGCACTACTCTCGACGTGACCGCGCATTATCATACATGTAGATGAAGTCGCGGTCGACTGCATCTCTGAAAAGACGCACGTAAAGAAGAAATAAAGTGTTGCAATAACGTTGGCCGATAAATGTATTGTATTCAAAAATTTGGAGTTGAGTTGATTTTGAGTTTAACGTCCCTTTTAGCAGCCAGGCTATATGAGACGTGGACCTACTGATTAACGTGGAATCCGAACCACATGAGCTCCCGCCGGGAATCGAACCCGGGTCTCCCACACCAAAGGCGCGTATGCTAACTCAAAAATTTGGAGATCGGTATACAATGCAACGTTATGCATCATTACAGAATATCACCAGGACCACCAAAACGATCTTGTTCGAAATGTTCTTGAGTTTATTGCGTGTTCTCATCTCTCGCCAGATGGATTACACTCATATCCAAAATGATTGTCGCATATCTATAACTGTCTTCTTGTAAAAATATAATTTGCTAATGATTTTGCAGGGTACTTTTAATACTGTTATTGTGTGTATAATCGAGAAAGAAATGTATATTTGTGGTAGATTTCATAGGAAATGGATTATAAATACGAAAATTAGAATGAGTAAAACAAAATGTTGCTAAATGGACAAGAAAACTTTATTTTCGTTTTATTGTTCTTATTTACTGTTCTTTTGACATGAAATTTGCCACATACATGTCTTTGCCGATTATACACATACTAACATTATAAGAAATACCGGGCAAATTTATCAAATTATATTCCTACAACAACATATTTATAGACATGCGACAATAATTTTGGACATGAGAGTACATTCAGAATCACTACTCAGATAGAATCAGCTTTCAGCTTAGAAGTGAATCTGTGACCTTACTCTTCGTCGGTGCAGTTCTGATGTTATGGTACTGCAAACCGGCATCGCCGATGTGCAGGTATCAACCAAACACAGTACAATGATCGTTGGGCAAAGAGACTGCCTGCATGCATTCGGCGTGCCACTATGAAACATAAGAGTTGGGAAAAGAACTCGGCGTGAAAACTTCAGGATACCATTCTAATTTAAATATAATGATAATAAGAATAAAGGCAAAATTTCAGTCAGTTTGTCACGCTAATTTCTAATAATAAATAATCTTGCTAATATACGTCGTTACCTGGGTTGTCATTTGCCTGCCTGACGCTTATGAATACCGCTACTTGCGGTAATAAGGTGTTAAAATATGGAAGCAATTTGCTGGTTCAAACCTATTCTGATGACATACTTGCAATTTAAGAGCTGTATTGTTTCAAATTAATTATTTTGAGAAATGTTAAATTTAATTAGAGCTTTTAATTAAGCCCAATTTTAGGCTATAAGGTACAGTGGCTTAGGCGGAGCAACTAATTCAATGTAAAGACAGAAAAAGTAACTCTTTTTTCATTAGTTACTAATTTTTCAAAAACTAGGAGTATTCAACAATTATTATCCCTTATATAGAAGGAGTTGAACAAAAATATTGTGCTTTTAATATGTTTTATTCTAAAGCTTTAGAAGTATGGGTGCCAATGGAGCAATGTCATAGATATATGGAGGGAATTTGTTTTAAAAAAATCCATCTATATCAGGGTTAATAATTGTGGAACACTCCTCGTATATATTATTAGTCTCGAAGGACGTAGAAAAGGTAAAGAACGCATTAAGGTTTTTTTCCCCTGGCCATTCTTTGCCACAGCCTGGTATAATACTTGGTCACTTTAAAAAAAAAAAAAAAAAAAAAAAAAAAACTTTGTATTGTACAAATGGCGACATAATTACACTGTTAAAAATGCTTTCTTAAATCTCAGAAACTGTTTCTTATCTGTGCACCGAGGATATCTTTCCTTAGAAACAAGAGTTTGAAACTCTCATTAATGAGAAATTAGAAAAGGGTTGTATAATTAAAGCGAAACGAGAAAATATACTGTTACTTTCCTTATGAATGAGAATCGCCAAATCTCATTTCTAAGAAAATATTGTCTCGGTGCACAGATAAGAAACGGTTTCTCAAATTTAAGAAATTATTTTTTAACAGTGTAGCATTCAGTTCTGAACACCTTTACCCCCGAAGTTTCTCCAGACAAGATTATACAGAAATTGGGTAAATGCGTTAGCCGCCTTGAAAGGAAGATAGCAAAGGAATATAAATGCCGCCGCCATTGGCGGTCGAATATAGATAGGTAGATTTCTTATCGACTTCAAAACCCTGACTCTTTGTAGTACGTATTGCCCTTACAAATTAACACTTAGAGAATCATTCAATAGCAGATCAGGTATTTTCTGTCTCACAAGGGAACATCTTATATTGATTGCCCAATCAAACAATGCGAAATCGATAGAGGAATAAAGCAAAATAAGAAATCCAAAGTTTTACGGGCCGACACCCAGAAACACAGAAGATACAAAATAAATAAGGATCTAGAATCATGTAAAGATAGCAATGCAAAAGATACACTCACACAGAAAAAAATCTTCAAAATGATTAAAGTAATCAAAATGACATTTACACAACAGCATAGTAAGCAAAAAATCTACCCACAGACATGCACAATAACATCATATGTAATGCAGTGTTGCCAACTGAGCACAAAATGAAGTTTTATTAAATGGCACGGAACACAAATTATAATATCTAAAACTCTAATTATGAATAGAACCGTACCTGTACAGTGTTGCCAACGTTTGAGGATAGGCCTATATGAATTCCTATATTAATATTGGATGTAGAAGAGTACATACAGTACACGATTCGAACTATCGATTAGGCCTATCCTCAAACATTGGCAACACTGTACATCACGACTTCATAGGTACGGTTCTACTAATAATTAGATTTCCTAGATGCTATAATTTGTGTTCCGTACCATTTAACAAAACTGCATTCTGTGCTCAGTTGGCAACACTGCATTACATATTATGTTATTGAGCATGTCTGTGGGTAAAGTGTTTGTTGTGTAAATGTCATATTGATAACTTTAATCATTTTGAAGCTCTTTCTGTGTCAGTGTATCTTTTGCATTACTATCTTCACATCATTCTACTGCAGATCCTTCTTTCCTCTGTATCTCCTGTGTTTCTATGTGTTGGCCCATAAAACTTTGGATTTCTCACTTTTCTTCACTCCTCTATCGATTGCGCATTGTTTGGTTGGGCAATGCTACTATCAATATAAGATGTTCCCTTGTCAGGGTATTCTTTCTTCCATTTAGCAAATTCACCTCCGGTGCTTGGGGTCCCTGGTTCGATCCCAGCTCGCGCCGTGTGGACTATGTGGTGGACAAACACCGTGATCGTGGGTTTTCTCGGGGTCCTCCCGTTTCCTCCCACTTTCTTACATTCCATCATTTCATTCATTTCTCATAATCACCGTCTCCTATAGCCTAACTGGCATAACCGTGGGCCGTAAAACTTAAAGATTTCATTTCATTTTTTTCCATTTAGCAAATTTCATTTTGTAAAGTTCAAATAGAAAATGCCAAAAATTAATTAAGGACAAGCAAAATGGTGGCAGTGCGATTCGTGTGTTCACAATAAGTACTGTTATTAGATCTGCTTGAATTGAGATCCGAGTAGATTTGACCAAATCCGAGCTGATCCGTAACCTAATAGACATTGGTTGGCTTCATTTCAGGTTTTGCATTGGTGGCTGAGGAGGACACTTTAGTATAACTAGAATAGTTGAAGTACCCTTTCTTCAAACGGAAATAATATTATTATAGAATACGCAAAGCCCAATTAAAGTAGAATGATAAAAATCCGTAATGACATTTCGTTTCTACTCTTCACTCCATGCCGATGAGGCACGCATTTGGTCTTAAGCAAAATCGAGAATATCATTGTCAATCTCACCGATCCCGAAAACTATGGATTGGATACTAATATTAGTCTTTTTTCGATTATTTTTACATGTTATCATTCAATTCCAAATTCAAATTTTTGAGTTTTACGTCCAATGGATATGCCGGTTAAGCTAAAGGAGACGGTGATGATGAGAGATGAATGAAATGTTGGAATGAAGAAAGTGGGAGGAAACGGGAGAACCCCGAGAAAACCCACGCACGCGGTGTCTGTCCACCACAAAGTTCACTTGGCGGGAGCAGGGTTTGAACCCAGGACCCCAAGCACCAGAGATCACTCAATTTTTAGCATAAATTATGACCACCTGTTATCTCCTTAGGATATGTATTTCAATCAATTTAATATCACACAATCCTTAATAAGCGTAAGATTGATACTCATGATAAGTATCATTTTAATTGGTTCAGTACTTGTTGCGTGATTCGTCAGAAACTTACATTCGCTTTTATATAATGGATTTTGATTTTTTTTTCATTACCGTACTACTACTAGACTAATCTTAAAATATAGGTCTCAAATACAGAGGACATTTTGCTCTCTGAAGCCCCAAACGACATCCATGGTCTATTAAAAGATTCGTGATCTGAGAAGGTATCACCGAACAGGAATGTAATCCGAAAATGAAATGAAATCTTTCAGTTTAACGTCCCACGATTATTCCCTTTAGGCTAAGGAAGACGGATGATTTAGGCAAGCGAATGATAATGGAAGATTTGGTGGAATGAGAATGTGCGAGTAAACGGGAGTACTATGAGAAAACCCACTTACTTGACCGGGGATCGAAACAGGGATCCCAAGGCATCAAAATTAACCAATTTACAACTGAGCCACCACGTCCCTAAGGAATGTGATCCGAGAAGCTATAACTCAGTACAGATGTAAATAGCATTAAGTCTTTCCACATTTGAAGGATTTTGAGTTCAATTCCCAGTATTATCCATCCTGAGAGGTATTCCATGGTTTCCCTCAGTACCATCAAACAAAAACTAAGATAACACTTCATTAAAGTCAAAAATGTAATTTTTCTTCATTTCTAGTATTCCACTAAGGGCAATGGGGACCACAGTGTCTCAGTTGTATAGCAGTCATCTCTGGCCATGGGGTCCTTGGTTCGATTCCAGCTCACGCCAAATCAACTTTGTGGTGGACAAGCACCGTGTCCGTGGATTTTCTCGGGATTCTCCCGTTTCCTCCCACTTTCTTCATTCCACCATTTATCATCATCACCGTCCCCTTTAGCCTAGCCGGCATAACCGTGGGACGTAAAACTTAAATATTTCATTTCGTTTTTCCATTAAGGGCAGATAAGGCCTGGGAGCACTAATTCTGTACAAACACCAGGAAACGAAACCAAGATCTTATGCATATCAACGTTGCTCCAGCTAAACATATCCTCACCATATAATTACTACTATATAACTTTGAAAATTAAGATAAAATTTCAAAAAATACCTCACTTACTGTGTTCAAATATGTGGTTGCTATATCCTGAATACTATAGTAAATGTTTCTATCTTGCTTTCCTACGTTCACTTCCTACAGTACACAATACACTCTCGCGTTGTATTGTTTTGTTCGCGATTGAAGAAGCGCGGCACGACGCGTAACACAAAGGGAGACCCATCGTTATAGACTGGTTCCTGGAGATGTTTACAAAATAAGATAGCATTTTAAACTTCACTTCTGAAGCAACGACTGGCTAATTTCATCGACCGTTAACTGGGAGGTCAGATGAAGATGTAAACCACATTTAATAATGTTTTTTTCCTTGGACAAACGAAGTGTTAATTACTATAGCAATACAAATGAAATAACACATTATCTTCTGTTTTTTTTTCTTCCTTGCAATACATGGAATGTTGAGGTTAGTAGGTATATATGTAAAATGATAATTTTTAATTTTATCGATAAACATTTTTTTGATCAAAGATCCAATATATTTCAGGCAAAAAAATTTCTTGTTGGCCTTATGTCTGGATAACTACATATAGTGTACCCAAACCAAAATTATCACTTCACTCCGTATGATGTGCTTATTCCGTAAAAAAAAAAAAAAAAAAAAAAAAAAAAAAAAAAAAAAAAACTCGATTTAGGGGTCATTCAAAGATTTTGCAGCCCCTGATTCCAAAAATCCAATATATTTCATTCTATCAAAAATTTTCTTGTACGTCTTATATGTGGGGAAAAAATGAAATGAAATCTTTGAGTTTTACGTCCAACGGTTATGCCGGTTAGGCTAAAGGAGACGGTGATGATGAGTGATGAATGAAATGGTAGAATGAAGAAAGTGGGAGGAAACGGGAGAACCCCGAGAAAACCCACGGACACGGTGTTTGTCCACCACAAAGTCCACTTGGCGGGGGCTGGGATCGAACCCGGGACCCCAAGCACCAGAGGTGAACGCTCTACCACTGAGCCACCGCGGCCCTTTCTTATATGTGGGGAATTATATATAGTGTAGCCAAACCAAAACTATTACTTCACTCAGTATAATGTGCTTATTCCGTAAAAAAAAAAAAAAAAAAAAAAATCGATTTAGAGGTCATTCAAAAAATTTTGTGGGCCCTGATGCAAAACTAATTATTATCCAAGATCGCAATTTTTTATGCTTTTATTCGGATCATTCCTAAAATTCTTGGCCAAAATCGTAATCTTTTGATCCATTTTTTGGAATCATTCTAAAATTATTTTGTAAATGATAGAATATTTATTGGATACAAATATTAATTTTTCAAATAATTAAGTATATTAATAATTAAGATATGGATGTCCCTATCGAAGATCCACAATCTGCTACCTGAAAGTAAAGTATCTCTAAAAATGTTACATGTCCGGTGTTTCCCAATCTATGGTTCGCGGGTTGGATTCAACATTATCTTATCATGTTGCAGACACCTAGTATATTTGTAATGTAAGTACAATACCTATGTTTCAACCAATTGAAAACAATAGAATACTAGAAGATAAAAGAAGAAACAATATAGTCTAATTACCAACCAAGACTGAACGTCAGTGGCGTATTTAGGGGGTGGCTTCCGGGCTTAAGCCCCCCCCGAAATCTTAATTACTATAGTAAAATATATAAAATACCTTACTGAATTTTCACATTTTCAGGCAAAGCCCCCCCCCCGAAAGTTAGCAAATCCCTCCCCGAAACAAAATCGTAAATACGCCACTGCTGAACCTTATATGTAAAAGACATCTCAACACCAAGAGCTTAAGTTAATTCGCAAACAACATATTCACACTAATAAACTAGACTAGGTAGACGCCATATGCACTGACGCAAATCCCTGGGGGATGAGGGGGTCATGTCCAAGGGCGTCGATCCTATGGAACCGGGGCGCCCGGGCCCCCAAGCTCATCTGGGCCCCAATGTATTTTTATAAAATTGTACTTTTATATGTATTGTTATATGTATTTTTCTATGAATATAAAAACCCACATCTGATTGGACCCCCCCCCAAAGTTATAGAGAAATCGGTGCCCTTGGTCATGCCCCCTCCAATCTTGGAACTGGGAGGATTGTCCCCCCAATACTCCGATTTGAAATGTGTTTTTGGGGAGAAATGTGATGATTTGTGTCCGATTGCAACAAAGAAAAGTGAGATGAAATTAATGGCCACCCAGAATAAGCCTCAAATCTGCCCGCCTTCGAATGTTGAAGACAGCTCTGCTCCCTTGACCCTCCACAGCACTGTTTTTAAACTTCACAAATATTTTGAACATTGCTTAAAAAATATGGGAACTGTCTTACATGCCCCCTTCCCCAAATGTTGAAGAGTTGCGCTGCTGGCCATATGCCATGTAAAATGAAAACTGTTCTAGACAAGGCAGTAAAATTGGTCAATTTTATTAAGACTCGTCCTCTTTACAGCCTATCTTATGCTGTTTATAATGAAATGGGAAGTGATAAAAAAAAACTCATTATTTCGCTCAGAAATTCGAAGTAAGGTATTTACTCATTAATTTTAATGCCAGTTGAACACGCAATTTAAACAATTTCACGTTTATCTCATCTCATGTTTATTTGTAGGGCAATTTTAACATCTTCAGTACTCTTAGCTCGAGTCTTCAATGTAGATTCGTCACAGTATATTCTGTGCAAAACAAGATACAGGCAATAATTAAGAAGTTAAATTTGTGACCTAACCATTTGGAGAAAGGACACTTACGATTCCTTTTGAGTGCTTCATTGATTTCAGTAAATAACGCCTTTTCATGTGATGTTGCTAAAAAGCATGACTGAACGTTTGAGGTCATTGTTGTCTCACTTACATCTCTATTTTCTGATTTGTATTAGAAACTGAAAACTGTCTTTCTAGATTCGAAAAGCCAGACATTTTCTTATCTGGTACCTTTAAAGCCAAATCTACTTCTAAAACTATCCAGCTTATAACGACTCTATAGAAAAGCGTCGTCAACCTGGTCCGTCTGGTAAAATATAAGTTACGAAGCGATAATAACTTTTCGTTATGCAAGAATCAACTCAGATATTTCAAAGATTATTAGTCTCACCTTTATTTCTTGATATGTCTTAAATATTCTTTTTAAGACCGTAAAATACATAAATTCACTTGACTAGGTCAACACATAACATGTACATAGCCACAACTATCCCATAATAATCTCTTACATATATTAAAAACCTTCTTCTTTTCTGTTAATTTAAAATGAACATTCTACTAAGTATATTACATATTTATGAGCACTTTTTGCCCACGGTACAGGTAAATATTATACAAACTAAAGTATTTCGTTATAGAAAATGTCGCCCGATAAAGGGACTGAATATAAAAGTCATGAGTAGGCTTGGCTTTTATATTCAAGAACCACTGGTCTGATTAGATTAATGTTCGTACATTACATATGTTCTTTGTATTTTGATCACACCTCGTATATATCTTCATTATTTTTTTGTTAACCCTCATATATATATAAAATATTAGTTATTATCATTCACATAAATACATTTACAATAAATCTTTGATTTCATTAATATTTCTCTTTTATTACATTATTATTTATTCTTTATCATTAAAAACATCGTCGCTTAGAAATGCAATTAACGAGGGTGAAACACAAATTATCAAGATTACTAGTTTCGATCATTATTACAAACGATGATGTGACAAATAATATTTATTCTTTTCGGGCGCATTGTATAACAAATAAGCTAGATGTTGCAATTGTAATGTATACATAGTAGCACTAAGATGTCATAAATAAAGAAGAATTTCATTCAAGGTAGTTATTGAATAATGGATTTTGTAGAATGGATCTTATTCTTAACATAATCTTTGATAATTAAACACAAATCAATCTGATATAAAGTAATTTTTTTTTTTGCCTTTAACTAATTATAAATGGAATTATGATTCTTCACATTAATAAGAAAGAATAAAAATTAAACATAACCTACGTTTGAATAATCAAATGGAAGTAAATAAATTTATTTTACAGAAACAAAAGACACCTTTTTGTTATTAAATAAACACATTTTTCATTACTATTGTTGTTTTTCATTCTTATTTATTTGATCAAGAATGTTGGGTGCTACTAACTCTTTAACTAGATGCATTTCAAATATTTATAACCGTCGTTTTCATTATTAATATTAACACAAACTTTAAAACGAAAATTCACAAGAATCTATAACCAACATGGGTTTAACCTAATTTCGTTAACGGTAATCATGTTACATTCGCACTGGCATATGAATCTAATAAAGTGCATTGTACCGCACAATCGTGGTTAGGTTCTACATTAGGTTGTACATGTCTTTCATCGTGATTTGAATTTGGATACGAAGTACCATCTCGTGAACAATGATTATGTCTATACATAGGATTGATAGCATCTCTAGGATTTCGACATGTATTTCTATTATTTTTGTGTCTACTTCGGTTGATTAGGTTAGGCGGATTCCTTACATAGCCTTGTCTATTTTGTTCATTTTGATTGCTAGAGTATACTCGTCTTAGGTTCGGTTCATTATTATTCACACTTCGGATATTCAAATTCCGAACAGGGACCAAATGATCTGAATTATTCTTATTTTTACCCATTCCTGATTGTGTTAGATTCATAGCATGGTATTGAGTTTCGTAGCATTGTACAAGCATTAATAAATGACTGAAACTCATACACTGTGTGGAAAATAAGATCTGCTGTAATTTAAATGGAAGCAAATTGCGAATCGATGCAATTATTCTTGATTCCGATTGCAAGGGATTAACAACCTTTAATTCATTATAGACATTTATAACAAACTCTACAATAGATTTGTGCAATCGAGGATTGAAATGTTGATTTCTAAGAGTGGCATCTCTGTTTGCCAGCAAAAAGTCATTTTCGTAATTCGCGATCAATGCCGCTTTAAATTCCTCATATGTACTAATGTGATCACGTATTGCCTTAAACCATAAGGAACAAGGTGGGAGTAATACATGGGGTATTAATTTCATGTATTGTGATCGGTCGATAGACATTATATTATATTCGTCTTGGAATTTCTCTAAGAAAGAACTAGCATTTTCATTGCACTTACCACTAAATTTACTCATGGCTTTGATTTCGCTCATCTTGACACTTAGCTTTACCTTTCTTTTCTCACTCCTTGTTCTTGTGGTGTGATTGTTCCGGTCCGTAGCGTGCTGTGTCATGATACCATTTATATTTCGTTCATCAGTGATCTTCGGACAATTTTCCTCTAATATAATATCCTCCTCAGATTCCGGCGAAGGCGTATTTATATCCGGTGATTGGGGAAACTCGAAGCGATCACTGCCCAGATTATTGCGATAAATGGTGTCTCTAGCCTGTAACGTTTTAATTTCTTCCTGCATAGTAGCCAACTGGATCTTTTGATGTTTAACGGAAGATTCTATTAACGTTAAATCCTTTTTTACAGCACAGATTTCATGATTTTGATGATCGTGCTTTTCTTGACACTCATCGGCTAACCTTTTTAACTTCTCTTCAAACTGCGAGGATATGTCGTTCATCACCTGGACGATTGTTTGTTTCGTATCGTCTGATTTCAGTTCTATCCGTTCTATTCGTTTACTTAATTCTTCATACTGCTTGCTAGCTTCATTAAATTTCAGTTCTATCTTCTTTTCCATGGTCTGGTTAGCTTCATAGAACTTCAGTTCTATCTTCTGTTCCATGGTCTGGTTAGCTTCATAGAACTTCTGTTCCATGGTCTTGTTAGCTTCGTTGAATTTCAATTCTATCTTCTGTTCCATGGTCTGGTTAGCTTCATAGAACTTCTGTTCCATGTTTGTGTTAGATTCATTGAGCTTCTGTTCCATGGTTTGTTTTATCTCAGTCGTCATTTGCATAATTTGTCGCTGCACAGCTAACAAAAGTCGATCCTCAGATGACAAACTTGGTGTTGCACTAATTTCACCTGGATTACTGGTATTAGATTCCTGTTGCACTATTTCACTATCCATTTTTCTTTTGATGACCTTACCGCTTCGTAATACGGTTAAGTTCGTATTCATAAATGGTAATATCCAAGTAAATTCAGCCCTACTTTCCTTATTCGGGAACTGAATTTTCAAAAGTCCCGGGTTTGGTAAACCAAATTTTTATAACGACTCTATAGAAAAGCGTCGTCAACCTGGTCCGTCTGGTAAAATATAAGTTACGAAGCGATAATAACTTTTCGTTATGCAAGAATCAACTCAGATATTTCAAAGATTATTAGTCTCACCTTTATTTCTTGATATGTCTTAAATATTCTTTTTAAGACCGTAAAATACATAAATTCACTTGACTAGGTCAACACATAACATGTACATAGCCACAACTATCCCATAATAATCTCTTACATATATTAAAAACCTTCTTCTTTTCTGTTAATTTAAAATGAACATTCTACTAAGTATATTACATATTTATGAGCACTTTTTGCCCACGGTACAGGTAAATATTATACAAACTAAAGTATTTCGTTATAAGCTTTGATATAAATATATGGAAGCTGACAGTGGCGCAATTACGATTTTGTTTCGGGGGCTTTGCTAACTTTCGGGGGAGGGGGTTTGCCTGAAAATGTAAAACTTCTGCGAGATATTTCATATGCTTTACTATAGTAAGTAAGATTTCGGGGGGGGGGCTTAAGCCCGGAAGCCCTCCCTAAATACGCCACTGAAAGCAGACGTCTGCAAAACAGCATTATCCATCACATTAGACGAGTATTGAATTCATAATATTAGGTCTAACTTGTTGGATTGTATTTTTTTCAAGTATCTCTATTTATAACAATATTGTATTGTCATAAATAACTCAATTAATGTGCTAAATTAATAATTTATCACATCATTTTGTGTTATGTAAAATATATGTTTTTAAAAAAATCGGGATAATTTTGGAACTTGGGTGCCAAAATCAGGTAAAATCAGCATGTTTACAGGAGAAATGAGTTGATATAACTTAAGTGTAATTACTAAGTACTAACATAACATAACCTAGCCTAACATAAACTAACCTAATGTAACCTAACCTAGCCTAAACCATCAAAAACAGAAAGTATAGGAAGAAAGTACGAATTTTAAGCAAAGAATTCTGCCCCCCCCCCCAAATTCAAATATCCTAACCTAACCTGACCCAAACCTAACCTACCTAAACCATTAAAAAAATACAGAAAATACAGTAAGAAAGTATGAATTTTAAGCAAAGTATTCTGGCCTCCCAGTTCCAAAAATATGCCAAAAAATCCTATTAATTTCATTGGGGGAGGGGCCATGAACAATTAGTGGTTGTTATAAAGGGTCCACATCAGAAAGATTGGGAAACGTTGTCCAAGAATATATGTTTGCCAAGTTTAACTGAAATGGAATCAGTGCGTCTGATATACGAAAGAGAAAATGAATACTCTCGTAATCGAATCTAAGGAAAAACGGAGGAACGGTTTGAAATGAATGTTTGCATATAGTTATCCATTACCTAGGACTTTTACTATCGTGTTACTTTGATTAAAATTGCATATCCTGAAGAAAATTGTATATTTCTTTATTGATACTGAAAATGATTTTGCTTGTTTGTGATTGGATCACAGGGAAATGGTTGAGCAATTTGAAACGAATTTTAGAACTTAGAATGACCGCGACGACTCGTGAAGCCTCGGCTCTACACCAAACATAGAATTGTTTTGCTTAACGTGCGATGCATCTGAAGAATTCGGTGTGATTCGTGGAGCTCTCTTCCGAACGCAAACTTGAGAAAAACGTGGAACAGCGGATGTAGCCAAACTTAAATGATATGGTGGAAAATCGACAATAAAAGCACTTAAAAAGAACGATAACACAAACAGTAACATTAAATTAATAAGTAACAATAAGAATAGCAAAAATATAAAACAATGACAACATAAATGGCAATAAACATAAACAAAATGAATCTTAGCTGCAATCCAACAACTAGTGCTCTCAAACGGGTCGGGTCAGTCGGGTCAGTCGGGTCGGGTCAATCGGGTCCGCACGGGTCGGGTTGTCGGGTTGTATCAGTCGGGTCATCTCGGGTCGGGTTGTTGGGTTGGGTCAATCGGGTCAGTTCACTTTGGTCAACTGAGTTTAGGTTGAGCTTAAACTCGGCTGGAGTCGAAAGCTGTTGTTTTTCACTAGCTGCCTAATTAAAAATAGCAATTTTCAATTGATTTTATAGAAGCCATAAATCTATTTTGAACATTTGCAGCTAGTGTTTTTATGGTAAATGCTTATTTTTGTACTTGTGTGTACTTTAATTTGTAAATGTGGAAGATTGATTTTACCAATCGACTGTAATATTAATATCTACGCCTATATGGAGTCTGGATTTAGAACAAAACTAGAAGTTGTTTAAGCAAGGCCAAAAGAAAGATTGGATATGGACGACCAAGCCCAAGCAGGGCTGCGCTGGCTCAGTGGTAGAGAATTCATCTCTGGTGCATGGTATCCATGGTTCGATCCCAGCTTGTGCTAAGTGGGCTTTGTGGTGGAGAAACGCCGTGTAGTGGGTTTTCTCGGGATTCTCCTGTTTCCTCCCACTTTCTTCATTCCACCATTTCATTCATTTCTCATGGTCACCGTATCCCTTAGCCTCGGTGCAGAATCGAGGAACCTTAAACTGAATATTTCATTTTATTTCACCAAGCCCAAGGGCAGCCTTTCCCAACAGATGTGCCGCGGCACACTGGTGTGCCGTGAATGGGTCGCTGGTGTGCCGCGAGGAATCGGAACAAAATTATTAATTTTATAGCAATCAAATTGTAAAACGTAGGGGAAAATGTATATTGGTATTTCACATTACTATGAACCTCTACTATGAATCTACAATTTTAAGTTTCATACCGGGTTACTGTTCTGCATTTCTAATGTTGAAAAAAGTATTTGATCATTATTATTATTATTGTTATGATCATTATTGCTTTTTTATTGTTGCATCCTATTTCGTAACTTGAAAATTTAAAATATCACTCAATCCTCTCGACAAATTACCTACATTTGTGTTTTAAAAGTAAAAGAGATTTGTTTGTTCGTTCGTTATTTAGTGATCTTCCTTCTTAGTAAAAGGTTGGATACAGTTTTTGAAAAGAAAGCGTATTTTTAAAAACCTGAGTCCAATATTTCATTGCAATTGTTTTCTATTTTAAAATTAGAATGAAAAATAAGCATAATGATTTACCACAAGAAAAAACAAGTGATAGGGCTTTGTTCTCTGCGATGAGGAGATCAATAATCACAGAAAAAATACCACTGTGTTTTATATTTACAAATAATAATATCTATAAGTGTGCTGCGAGAATCCAAGTAACACCCGTAGTGTGCCGCAAGTTGAAAAAGAATGGGAAACGCTGCCCAAGGACATCGATACAAGAACAAAATAAAGATTGGATATGCAAGACGAATTGCATAGTAATCTTGCTCTTGGCCTTGTTTTGGTGATCGCCAAGTAGCGATGAGCATATTTTCTTGCTTTCCGTATAGTATGAAAGACCATAATCAAAATCACATTGGTCTTTATTTGTACCGATGAGGCGAGCATTCTTGGCTCTTGTATAGCATGAAAGACCACCACGACTACGAAATGAAGGACCAAGACTTGACTGCAAGACAAAGAATAAGACGCAGTATTGATGATCAAGACCCAGGGAGCGAATTCTTTGAGTTTCATTTGTTGGGCTGAAAGTAATGAAATAAAATTAGTACTTTATAATTAAATATCATACTGTATTTTTAAATTTTAAATTACAAAATTCATATTCGGACCCAAGAGGAACGAGAATGGGGAATGGCGGAAGCTTCATAACGAGGAACTACATAGTTTATACGGTTTACCCAAAATTGTTAGGATCGTCAAGTCTAGGAGGCTTAGGTGGGCAGGTCATGTAGCTAGAATGGAAGAAAGTAAAAACGCTTTCAAAGTCTTGACTGGTAGACCCATAGGAAAACGACCATTAGGAAGACCTAGGCGCAGATGGGAGGATAATATTAAGATGGATCTCGCAGAGATAGGAATAAAAGTAGAAACTGGATCCAATTAGCTAAGGATAAAAGTCAGTGGAGAGCTTTTGTGAACGCGGCACTGAACCACCGGGTTCCATAGGCCATAGAGTTAGTTAGTTAATATTATGTATCTTCTTACGTGCAACTATATATACTGTAAAATACGTTTTAATTACCGAGAAAGAAAAATCAAAGTGGCACGAGTCCCGGAATCATAAGAACCTATTTTGGAATGAAAGTTGAAGGGTTGGAAAAAATCACAGGTGTTCTCCCGTTTCCTCAACCCTTATCATTGTAGTTAAACGATTTCCTTTTGTCTCCGCCAAGAGACTCTTGCTACTGCCTTCCGAGAAGACCTCCTGCCGTCCAAGCAAGTGAGAACACTGACCTTGAATAAACATTTCGTCACATAGAACTAAAGCAAGAAAAAAAATTCTCCCACGTCGGACATTGGTATCAGTTATAAAAAGAAATAACCAAACCTCAAAAGTGTCAAATATTCATTAAGATGCATATTATAAGATCCCCTGCTTGATCTAGCTAGTGGTTAACGTGTAAGACTTCGGTACACGTGGTCCGGGTTTAATTCCCAATGGGAGTGCATTTTGGCGTTCACCCAGTGTCGTGACTATAGTGCTCTCAATCGGAACGGGTTGACCCGACCCGACCCGACCCGACTCGGATCGGGTCAGCTCGGGTCGGGTTACGGGTCGGGTCGGGTCAGTCGGGTCAGCTCGGGTCGAGTTGTCGGGTCGGGTTGTCGGGTCGAGTCAACCGGGTCAGCTCGGGTCGGGTTGTCGGGTCAGGTCAATCTGGTCGGATCACGGTTCGGGTCAGTCGGGTCGGGTCGGGTCATCGGGTCGGGTCAGTCAATTCGGGTCACGGGTCGGGTCGGGTAGGTCTTCAACCCGACCCGACCCAACCCGTTGAGAGCACTACCAACAACAATGTACCCTTGAAAATGTTCCCCGTATAACAGAAGAGGCGACACATGCGAAATTTCATGTGTAGGACTAACTACTGGGACAAACTCTCTGGTTCTATTGAGTGCTGGAATTGATAGATCTAGGTCGAGGTTCACGATTTCTTGCGATCACTACCTCAATCTGGGATTTTGACTTTACTTTGATTAAAGTGTGTGTCCTAAAGGAGTTAGAAGGGGTTTTGAAATTACACGATAAATACAGTATCTCAAGAACCGGTAAAATTAGAAACACGAAACTTAGTTTATGTACTCCTCATTAAAAATAAGTGAATATGTTTACCAGGAGTTTTCAAATTTTCTGTTTTAAGGAAGAGAAGGTGGTGGATTTTCTATATTTCTTTTATCGTATTGAGATTAGTGTTATCTATGTTTGCTATCGTATCACCGAAAAACAGCTGAACAATTTGAAATACATTTTGTGACATTACCTCGAGATAGATTCTTATTATGACATTCAGTTTCAAGGGCATATCCTTAGGGAGTGTGCACTGTGAAACAAAATTTTAGCCAAAAATAGAGTATGTCATTAACTCTTCAAGTTAGGACGATGAAACTCGGTAAATAAATGTCAGTAAATTCCGCAAATATAAAAAAAAGTAATTATAATGTGAGTACCGCAAAAAGAACGCAAATTTCGCATTGGGCTGCAAATGTAAACAGTGTTTACTTCGTGAACTTAATTGTTAGGCCTCGCATATTGATTATAGTATTCAATGCTTCAGTGCAATGGAGTGGATATATGTCCTTTATAAAATATATAATTCTACCTTTGCTCTAGACTAATTCACAAACCTGGTGTATCATTTAAATTACACCTTTAAACTGAAACAGTGTTGCCACAGTCCTAGCTCTGGAGTGGGCTGAAAAATAGTACCAAATTAAGACAAAAAGGGCTGAATTCATTATTTTATACCTGTGTAATGCATGGCTCTATAACACGAAACTAAAAGAGGTAAAGTTATAGAACACTCCCCCTCTCTTCCTTGAGTCCAAATCAAGAAAGTGTTCTTTTGAAAAGTTACTTTTTAAAATCATCCAAATAGGAGGACCCCGAACAATAGTGGAAGTATATTAAACTTTACTCGCACGTAGAAAGTATAATAGAGGAGGGAAAATAGTTATCATCTTCGGTATATTTAAAGGAAACCAAACGCTCTTCTATTGCAAAGTGACCAATACACCAAAACGGTATTATGATCATATGTGATATGTATAAAACGAGGCACAAATCAATCATCCCCGAGTTCTTGTGTAAAAGTACTTAATAATTAAAATATAAATTATTGCACCTTATTCTTGCTTATTTCACGACCTAAGGAGGATAATAGATTATAGGAATAAAATTGTGCTTCTTTTTGTTTTTAAATTTCAAGCTAAAATTTCCACCATACTGCTTCTTCATCGTCTCCTTCATGTGCGACGCGGATACGGCCATCTAGCGTCATTAAAATATTATAGCTTTGTTCAAACAATATTTATTTATCAAAAATTAACAAAATTGTCAGAGGCGCATTTGAGAAAATCGTCCCAGAAAAATTCGTTCACTATCCCTTGTATTTAAAAACAAATTAAAGATGATTTATAGCTATGAAAGTTTAGGTTTGTTAATGGAACATTTAGTTATGAAATATAAGTAAGGGTACCTGAATACCGGAAACTGTATTATTTCCGCAAAAATACTTATAATTAACATTGAGTATAATAGAAGATATATCTCAGGAGGAATTTCTACCCCATGCTCCCCCTCAAATCATCTCTACTAGCAAGTCCCAGGAATATTCGGGGCACTAACACTATACAAGATATGCAATTATTTAGTTTATCTACTGCAGCATAGATGGTATTAGGAATGATACAACAAATATACTGCATACACTTGGGACATTAAATATAATCATATACCACTAATAAAGTTATTTTTGCTTAATGCCAAATTGCGCATCATGTAACTTTTCCTATTCCTTACCAAAAGTTACCTTTGCCTATATTTTTAAAAGTTAGCGGGCGTTCCCATGTATAAGATTTCCTTGATCTTTTATTATGCATCCTAATCCCGAGTAACGTTAACAAGTCAATGACGTACCGTTACATCCTAGCAAAACAGTTACCTATCTAGGCATCACATTCGACCACCACCTCACCTGGACACCACATCTCAATTCAGTCAAGGCAAAAGCATATAACAGACTTAATCTTCTGAAGCGTTTAACAGGTACCACATGGGGCCTCTCTTCGAATCTTGTTCTTAACACTTACAAAGTCTTTCTTAGGCCAGTACTGACATATGGTTTTCCCGCCTGGATCTCTGCACCAACCTCATATTACGAAAAACTTGCCATTCTCGAACGTCATGCATTTCGAATTGCCTTTCGCATCTCATTGCCTAGTCCTACACAAGACCTCTATTCTCGTATTTCTTTTCCTATTCTAAAATATCACCTAGAAGCCTTACGCTGTAAGTTCATTACCGACCGCTTCACTCATCACCAGCCACTTCTTTTTGATACCATTCATTATCTTACACTCCATCCCTACCGAGCACGCTATACTTATACACCTCTACATTTACTCTTCACGCTATATTATTACACATTACCCCAGCTCATGCGCTCATAGAGGACTTTTTCATTCCTGCTCATCTACCTCATATATTTCCATCTTATATCGCACAGTGATTTCCTCTGTTACTAACAGGGCTTCCCCATGTCTACATCAGCCTAGAGTCGCCCCTAGGCAGAAGTTAACTGCATTCGTTTACTTAACATCTTCCTAGTGTTGTGACGTGTCTGCACCTCATTCCATCTATCATGCTCATATTTTCCTTAGAATCTTAACGCCTTTTGTTCTCTTTTCACTTTGATTCACTCTTTTTTTTTCCATCACCATGTATCTTTTCAAATTTGTTTCGTAAATATTTTTTCTACCCTGCTTACATTGTAGTATACTCTTTGTACCGTACTATAATATTTGTAATGTATTTGTAATATGTCTGTGTTCCCAAGTTCCTTTCAATACCGATATCATAATGATTATGATCGCAAAGATCATAATATCCATGCTTTTTGATTTAATAAATAAATAAATTATATAATGAAAACTATCACCCAGTACTCTAGCCTCCCTTAGACCATCCACAAATCATCCGCGCAACCACTATTTCCTACAACTTCCCATCCCTGAAAGAGGGCGTACCCCTCTTAGAGGTAGCTAGCTTTCAAGCTAGCATTAAAAAAAAGAGTAACGTTAAAAACTTTCACTACGGTGATATGTAAAATGTGGTTTTGAAGGTTTTATTTTAAATGAGGATGGTTCCGAGAAAAGAAAAGATGAAAGTGGTATTATGAAGCACCTTGAAGCAGTGATTCCAACCTGAAACAGTATAAAATCCCATCCCCTTAGGTAAAAAATTCCATTTTGCATATCAATTTCCCACGTTGTACTATTATTATTCTTAATAATAATATTAATAATAATAAAATTTAGAAATAGAACTTGTGTATGACAAGTGTTTCCCTTTTCAATTTCAGGGTGAATTTTCAATAAATTTCAATCTTTTAGGTTTATAAAATAGTATGTGAACAACATTTTCCTTAATCGAGAAGTATAGTTTGTTATGTCGTCAGAAATGTAGTGACTCCATCAAACTCTTGTGCAGCTACTTACATAAGTACCTGGATCCCTGACTGTTATAATTCCATTAATTGAGTTACAGGTCATTTGTAGTTGTGAGAACGCGTAGACAAATGCAACCCAATCTACACGTATCTTTTCTCGCACTGACAGCAGTTAGTAGCACTGAGCCAGGTGTTTATCCAGGTAAAATTATAAAGTAGGTGACTAACGGAACAGTTCTCCGTTCTAAGATGAATCTATATGGTTCGGATCGTGTTTTCCAAAGAACACCATACATTAATCTCAATATTGCTGTGTATGTAATGCAGTAGCGTAGCGTGATATTCCGAAAGGGGGATGCCAAAGTTAGTCATTTGTGCGATATAGTACTACTGCAAGCAGCAATACATAGCTATTCCGAATAGAAATATAGAATTATACAAAATTTAGGAGGAAGCCCCCCTAATTGGAGGTCTAGTGAGGCATAGAGAAGCGAATGCGTGGATTACGTTACAATTTAAAAACCAATTGTCTCAGCTCCTTCTTACTACTACCGTTGTGACGAGAAAACTAGGCCCCACTTTTGTATGAACATTGTTTCCAGTATCGTTCCCTTCATTTCTTTCTCGTGGGCGGCTTTTTTCTCCACATACCACACGTCAATCTCGTTCTTCCAATATATATATATATATATATATATATATATATATATATATATATATATATATATATATATATATATATATATATCGCCCCTAGAAATTTGTCATCTTGGGTCCGGAACTCAGACGCCCGTTCGTGAATATGGGCCTGATTGTATATATCATTTGAAGATGTAAATACAAAGCATTTAAACCAACTCTGGGGGCCTGTTTCTGTATCCAAATACTGAAGTCAAGGGCGCAAATCTGTCTTCAACGTTCGTGGGATGGGTAAGACTGTTCCCATAATCCTTTCCTTTTTTAACGATGTTCAAAATATTTATGAAGTTGAAAAAAAAATACTGTGGAGGATTAGGGAAGCAGAGTTGTCTATAACATCGGCAGGAGGGTACATTTTAAGGCTTATTGTGGGGGGAGGGGAGAAGAGACTCATATTACAGTAGATGAATCAGATTTCTGAGGTAAACCTGTTGTACTCGTATATTATATACCAAATGATGTGGATGAAATAGTGGTACATATCATTATTACAACTCAGTGCCGTGAGCACATTCTGAAATTTGAATATATGCATAATAATAATTGACATGTTTCTACTTACGCATCCACAATGATCCACATTAAAATTTTAGGACATTTTGTTTTATAACAATACAAATAATGACCCCCAAAACTATGAAAGAAAATCAATCAGGCCTATGTTTGGCGCAACAATACTCTTATCTGAGAAAAATTATGATTACCACAATAGCATTATAGGAATTATTACAGGAATTAAACAAATAGTTGAAAATAGACTACTAATAATTAATGATATAACGAGATACTTTGTATCGGCTCATAATTACATATATCTCGGGCAGAAAGTGCTTTTACACAAGCACTATACCTGTTATAATGTTAATTAAAAATAATAAAAGAAGAATGTTTTAATATATAAGAAATATACATTATTGTCTAGTTGGTTGCTATGTCGTTGTTTATAGATACTCAGTTAACATGTTTGATTGCAAGTCGGTTTGTGTGAATATACATTAAAAGGGAATCAAAGAATAAATTATTTAATATTCATTATGGACTTGTAATTTCAGTAGAAAAGGTGAGCATACTAGTGAATATAACTTCAGAAGATATTTTAAAGTGAAAACGATTATTGCCACTAAAGATATAACTGAACCAGGGTTAACGACTATCTTTGGTGAGTCGTTGTAAAATTTTTGGTTTACCTCACCCGGGATTCTTGTAAATTCATATCCCGAAGTCTAAAGTAAGGGTGAATTTACCTTAGTAAGAAGGTTCATGAATACGAACTCAACTATTCTTAGAAGTGGCAGAGTAATCACAAGAAAAATCATGATTGGTGAGACAGTAGAGAATGAAACTGTTGACAGTGCTAACAACGAGCAGAATATAGCTCCTATTGCACCCGGAATGTTGACATTAGAAGACAGAATTCTACTAGCATTGCAGCGACTGGAACAACGACAGGAACAAAGCCGAAAGGATGATTTAGAAATTATGAAACAAAATTTAGCCCAGATGTCCGAAGAAGTAAAGCAAACAGTACAGCAAAAATCTGAAGAATTGAGTAGACGGTATGAAGAAGTGAATGGACGATTAGAAAGACAGTATGAAGAATTGAATGGACGATTAGAGAGACAGCATGAAGAATTGGGTAGGCAGTTAGAACAAATAGATCAAAAGTCCGAAGAAGCGAAACAATCTGTAATACAAGCTGTGACAGACATCACGTTACAATTCGACGAGAAGTTAAAAAGATTATCTGAAGATTGCAAGGATAATTACAATCATGTAATCCAAGAAGTTAATATTGTAAAAAAAGATTTTGAAGTAATCGAATCTTCTGTTCGTCAGCAAAAGATTCAGGTGACAGATAATTCTAACCAAATACGTGCAAATACACAATTGATATCTACCTTACAGGAGGAAATTAGGACATTACAGATTAAAGACAACGCATACAACAACAACATGGTTAATGATCGTTTGGAGTTCCCTCATTCACAAGAGATGACCTCGCATTCACCCGCAGTAGATCGACGTGGACCTTGCGTTATCTCTTCTTCAAGTAACCCATCCGATGAGGATATTATTTTGGAAAGAATTCAACCAAGGAATACAAATGGGCGGAAAAGAGATGGTGGAACCACACATAACGCAGTAGGTAGAAATTGTCACTCAACACGAACACGAAATGGTGAAAGAAATGTAAAGTTAAGTGTAAAAATGAGCGAAATACGTGCTATGAGTAAGTTTAGTGGTAGATGTAATGAAAATGCTACTTCTTTCCTAGAAAAATTTCAGGACGAATGCAGTATAATGTGTATAGATAAATCTCAATATATGAAACTAATCCCTCATTTATTACTTCCACCGTGTTCTTTATGGTTTAAAGCGGTACTGGAACACGTCAACACATATGAGGAATTCAAGGCAGCGCTGATTGCAAATTATGAGAATGACTTTCTACTTGCAAACAGAGACGCTACGATTAGAAATCAACCTTTTAATCCTCGCTTGCACAAATCTGTTGTTGATTTTGTTGTGAATACGTATAATGAATTAAAAATCGTAAATCCACTACAATCTGAATCTAGAGTGATCGCATCTATTCGAAATCTACTACCGTTTAAATTACAACAAATCCTGTTTTCTACGCAATGCATGAGTTTTAATCATCTATTGATGCTTGTTCAATGTTATGAAACTCAATACCAGGCACAGAATCATCAAGCGGGAATAGGCAAAATTAAAAACAATTCAGATAACTTTAGATCAGTACCAGTCCGGAATCTAAATATCCGTAATGTAGACGATACGGAACATAACCTAAATCGAGTAAATTTAAACAATCAGAACAATCAGAATAGGCAAAGATATGATGGGAACACACCTAACCTAACTAATCGTGACAATAATTATGTCAGACCATTTAACCAAAGTAGATTCAAAAACAGACGAAATACATGGCGAAATTCTAGAAATACTGTAAACTACATTGATAGACGTAACCATAGTTCAAGAGATGGCACTTCGTATCAAAATCAAAACAATGACGCAATTCATGTACAGAATAATAATGCGGAACATAATCATGATTGTGCAGTACAATGTACTTTATTGGAAGCATATACAAGTACGAATCTAAACTGATTACAGTTGATGTGGTAGGGGTTAAACCCATATCAGCTATTGATTCTTATGAATATTTATGTGTGAAAATAAATTTAAGTTCTTCTTTTCGTTCACTTGAACATAGATTATTATATCTACCATACGGGAAAATGTTAATGTTGTTACTGATTAAAAACAAAGATTATTTATATTATATTGATTTATGTTGAAACTTTATTGTCAAAGATTATATTCAGTAGAAGGTTCATTCTATTAAGCTAATTATCCGACGACTGTACTCATGTGTCACCTTATATGATACTTGGATAAGATTCTTTTGTATCATGACGCCTTGTTGATATGATGTATACTTTAAAATACCATCTTACGTAATTGTTATATAATACGCCCTGGAAAGAGCAAACATTTTTTTTAACATGACCGTTTTTAATGATGAATGAAATCGTTGATCATTGTAATTTGTGTTTTAAAATGTAATTATCTCTTACGCTTTTGATTTCGCATCCTTCGTTGATTGTATTAGTAAGCGACGACATTTTTAATGATAAAAGATAAATAATAATGGAATAAAAGTTTTATTATAAATGTATTTATATGAAGGAAACTTAATGAAGTTATATATGAAGGGCGATCAAAATGTAGAGAACACAATTATTATCATGTCATTATTATAAACGGACCAGTGGTTCTTAAATATAAAAGTCAAGCTCCCTTGTAACTTTTATATTTAGTCCCTTTATCGGGCGACATTTTATATAACGAGATACTTTGTATCGGCTCATAATAACATATATCTCGGGCAGAAAGTGCTTTTACACAAGCACTATACCTGTTATAATGTTAATTAAAAATAATAAAAGAAGAATGTTTTAATATATAAGAAATATACATTATTGTCTAGTTGGTTGCTATGTCGTTGTTTATAGATACTCAGTTAACATGTTTGATTGCAAGTCGGTTTGTGTGAATATACATTAAAAGGGAATCAAAGAATAAATTATTTAATATTCATTATGGACTTGTAATTTCAGTAGAAAAGGTGAGCATACTAGTGAATATAACTTCAGAAGATATTTTAAAGTGAAAACGATTATTGCCACTAAAGATATAACTGAACCAGGGTTAACGACTATCTTTGGTGAGTCGTTGTAATGACAATGAAATATTAAAGAATACGATTCTTTTTTTAAAATGAAACAAGTTAAAGGACATCAGTTTCGTTTGTGGCAGTCGGATAGAAATCATCATCACAATCTCAAATCGGATTATTGGGGGGGTGGCAAGATTGTAGGAAACATGTTCCCCTTATCCCCGAGATTTGTGCCAATGACTGAAGGACCCTAGCACAATCTTTGCGAGTGACGGGGAGTGGTGGCTCTCTTGTCCCACCAGATCGGTGATCGTAATTCTACAGAATGCTTTATATTTATGCCTGTGTCTTTGAGCTCCTTTACGATGAAGATTACAATTACGATGCATTTAGTTGTGATTAAGGCATAACGATTTTAATACTTTTATTTACATAACCGGCATGCTTCAAAAATGCGTTGAACTAACCATTTCCGTTTTCTTCTATTTCCTTTATATTAGGGATCGTACGTTCTGTTCAGAAACTATAGCTTAGTTCAAAATATATACAGTTGGAAATACTTGAATATGCCAGCGTATATCTAAAGCAAATGTAGGGTTGCAAAGGATGAGGAGGAGTGAGAAGAGAAGTATTGCGCATGCGCATTCAACAGAAAGCAGACGAAAACCCCGATGCTTTCAGTAGGCCTGGAAGCCCGAGGAAAATAGCATACGACAAGAGGAAAGACAGAAAATGTGCATCTGAGCGACGCGCATGCGTAGGTTCCTCTTGTCAAAGTAAGTCGAGAGAGCGCGCCAGAAGATTGCAGTGGAAATAATTGTGATAATTACAAGCAAACAATTTATATATAATGAGATACGTACTTTTTCTTATTAACAGGGGACGCCGGGCATACCGGCGTTCTCTTACGCTACGCCGCTGATGTAATGTATTAATTGTTTATATACTGTATGTTTAAAGAAATAAAATACTGACCACGCATGAGTCAGGAAATGCTTGAAAGTAGCTCAAAATATCAAATTTAGAACAACTGCTGGAAATAAGTTTGTAAATGATTGCCTCCATTAAGAGACCCCAAATTCTCCTCATTCCAACATATTTTTCCTTCTGGAGGAGAGATCTTGCTTGTCACACTGAGAATTTATTAAAATTGAAATTGAAACATTTGAGAAAGTTTCAACCTGGCCGGGATTTGAACCCGGGGCCGCCGAATAGAAGTTCAATATGCTAACCACTTACCTACCGCGTCATTTCACCTTTTATCTAAATTATTAGCTAGTAAAAATCGCTGCATCTAAGAGTATACCCTTGATTGCCATGATATAAATCTAACCTCAACTGCTTCAATTTTCTTCTTACAAATTCTACCAAAGTGACAATTCTCTTCTATTACTACTATAATACACAATACATGCACTAGGAGGTTTGAACAATCGCAAGGAGCAACGAATCAGAAACGTGTTTTTAGTTTCTATGGCTTGGGTCGAGGGTGAAAAATATGCTGTTAAGATGATGCTGTCTACAATACAGTGAGCAGAGTGGATCGGTAGATAAGAGTGGGTCAGAGTGGGTGGTGGGTCGCAGTGGGTCACATGCAGTTGACCCACGACCCTCTGACCCACTCAGAAAACTCGATCAATTTGACCCACTGACCCACTCCAACTCTGGATTTGACAACACATAGAAGATGGAAGACCAAATATTGTATGTTCACCATATTTTATTGTTTTACTTCAGGCAAGGGAAGGACGCGCGAATAGTGTTTGTGATTTTTACTGTCCTCAGTGTTTCTGTGTTTTTGTCCCTGTTCTTCAAGAGTTAGTGGAAAAACTGTAAAAGTTAGTAAAACGCGTAAAAATAGGAAACAAGTTACTGAGGAAGTTTCGTTAAATCAGCTAACTTTTAAAAAAAAATAATCCAGTGCCCTGAAACACCAGATTCAAATCAACATGAGTATCTGTTCAATACTGTGCCGTGAAAAATCAGGGCCCGAGGCGAGAGTATAAGGCAGGGCCTCCGTACATATGAGTTGTCAATTTAAAGTTGACTTGTCTGGACTATTCTTTCTGCATAATACTTTACTACTTTATCATGGCTGAAATCAGAAAGTTTCAGTATTATTACACTGGAATCGTAAAAGTGTGTAATTACTGAATTCACTGCTCATCCATTTTTCTTCCTTCCAGAACAGTGATGTTTTGGAGCTGTGGCTTAAGCGTTAGTTTCATAATATTGGGGACGCTGGTTGTGGCATCTAAGGATCTTTTTTAATTTGCGATATTGATACTTCTGATGTATACTAACATGAAAACTATTCAAATTCTCTGGGTCTAAGAGTTGAGACGACTTCCTTCACAGGTGAATACCAAGAACACAAAATTACGTCATCCGTATCAACCTTCATTCGTAACTGTTTAGGAAGTAACGTGTTTGGACAAGAATTGATGAATATATAAGGGTTAAACACGTCCTTACTGCTGTAGTATGGGCCAAAATGAGTTCGAAGGAATTGTTTCTAGTTGTGCACAAATTGCAAATAGTAATCGAACTTACAACGCTAGTCATAGGAACGATCCTATTTAAGATGTCACCTGACCTTTCTACCTAGAAGAATTGAGTTGAGTTGATTTTGAGTTTATCGTCCCGTTCAGCAGCGAGGCTATATGAGACGTGGACCTACTGATTAACGTGGAATCCGAACCACATGAGCTCCCGCCGGGAATCGAACCCGGGTCTCCCGCGCCAAAGGCGCGTACGCTAACTGCTTAGCCACGGAGGAGCTCTACCTAGAAGAAAGGCGAAACAAAATGCATTACTGTTATCAGCTAACAAACATTTATATTCCATTTCTTGTTGACATAAAATGATAATTCTATCTGTAAATCAATAAACTTAACAATATTGTAAAATTATTTCACTCTAAAGAGGTAGAGCAGTTACTGGAATCTGGGCTTTCTCCAGCACCTTATGGTTCACCTCAAAAGTCATGTATTTAGTGCTTTTTGGATGCAATAAGATTTGAAAGTGCGATTGAGAAATGTCGAGGGTTGAAATTAGGGTTTTCCCTTTTAAAACCTGCAAAACGTCTTCTATAGACTGGAATGGTATGCTTAAATATTTGGTGTAACTATTACATGGCTGGAAATTCAACGCAAGTCTGAATTCTGTACCGTTTGGCTTTTTGATCGCAATTAGAGGCGAAGAGTAATTACTCGTCTGTGTCTCAATTATGATTTTAGCATCTAACAGTTGTTGTGTCTGCCTATCAATTTGTTCTCTTATCCCTAATGGAATAGGTGGGGACTGGTGATGGAATGACGCGCTTTTATCTATGCGTATGTTGTGCTCGTATGTCCTAAAATAACCTATATCCTCTGGAGGGTATGAAAAACATCTCTGTATTTGTATAGTAAGTTACTTACAGCTATTCGCTGGTATTCCGGTGATTCAGGATTTATATTAAAATGGTCAATGTTGAAAGTTTTAGCGGTCTATTTTAATCTTTCCTGTATCTTTTCTTGTGTTCTAAATTGATGTTTTTTCTTGTCGTCATCTTCTATTTTGAAAGAAAGTTCTTCCACGTCCTCCTCTGTATACGCCACTGGTGTGCCTTTATTTAAAGTTATTATGCCTGCTGTAGGATTTGAGATTAATAACGTAAGGTCTTTACTCGGTATTTTCATGGTCATTGCCACCAATCCATATCGTTCTAACAATCATTGCAGTGAAGTAATAATGCAAAAAGCTGCGTCATGATTTTTCTTCGGAATTGAAACAGGGAAGTAGAAATGTGAGTCTGAAATGGTATTAATTCGCAATTTGGGAGTACGTCTCGTCTAGACCATAAACTAAGACTGAATCCAGTGTCTAATACTGGTGGATTGCTTGAATTTACACTAATATTAAGCAATAATTTATTATTTTCTGCCCCCAGTTTAACATGTTCTCGGTGATCGTTGTAGGTCGCCTGGGTAAAAAAAAAATGTCGTCTGTCTCCTTTAAAGTTTCCGCTGTTTCCTGCTCTCCTTGAATGTGATTATTTTTTTTATTGTGGTGGTTTCTGTGTGGCCCGCGCCGACTTTTCTGGAATGGCCCGCGAGGCTTGACTTTGGCCTGCGAGCCCATCTATGCGTTTCCCTGGTTGAAACTTTTTGTATTATTCCAACACGTAGATGCACCGTGGTTCTTATAACATATTACACATACAGATACTTTATCGTCTTTTACAAAATTTTTATTTTTCCTACCAGTGTTATTCCCTTTGTTGGTATTCTTTCTGCCCGCCTTTTGTCCGTTTCCTTGACGATGTCTTCCCCCGTTATTACGTCTAGAAATAGTTTTTATGGCGTTCTGTGCCACCATTAGTGATAATTCGGTCATTTGATTGGCTAGTTTAGTGAGATACGTTTAGGGGGGTTGTGGATTTGAAACTTCAGGTGGAGTGAAAGTTGACTGTGGAAGGGAAATATTCTTCAATGGAGGTGCAAAAGGTAACGATTGCGAATAACAAGGAGCATGTTGGATGTGATGCACAGTAGAAGTTGGTTGCTGTACATAGGTTTGCAAATATGAATTATGATTCGTTTGGTTATGAAAGTCGTACCAAGGCGGATTTAGAAATGTTGAGGGGCGGTTAGGTTGACCAATTAAAGAACGAATTGCCTGTGACAATTCCACATAATTCCTCTTCTGCATGAGGTCGTGAGCCTTTTCCAATTCATGAAGTCGATCCTGCAGCCGCTGGACTGTTTGAAAGGATTCCAACGCTATCTTCTGTAGTAAATTTATTTTAAACCCCAATGAAAGAAAATGGATTTTCTATTCCTCTGAAGCCTCTGGCATTAGCTGTCTAATGGCCCTTAATTTCTTTAAGAAATATGAATCGACCGACTCATTTTCGTTTTGTTGTATTTGGAAAATTTCTAATTCCGCCTTATACGCTGGTAAACTTGTACGAGATAAAGAAATTAATTTGGTTTTAAGTTGATCGTAATTTAGGGTTGTGAAATTGATTCTAATTTTGTAATTGTCAAACAAAATCGAGAGCTACATCCTGTAAATACTTCAGGAGAATTTCCTTCTTCTTTTCGAAAATCCATGCCTGGAGTAAAGCCAAATGATCAAATAACATGAAAAATCGATCCGGGTCGTCTGTACTGTGACCAGAATATCTAGTTAGATGAGGAATATTAACAGGTATATGGGTGCCTGATTCTGCATTATTATCACCTTCTTTATACGTATTTTTTACAGATCTAGTTTTCGGCATAAATACCTGCCAGCCTATAACGAATCAATTTACCGCTAAGAGTAATGAGAGTGCATATAACAATACGGATATTATCTTTATATAATCCTGCTTTAGTAACGCCAACACTAATACTGTACTTTTAAAAGTTTCTAAGTCCGTTTTTCCATTAATAGAAAGAGCATCCCGTAGAAAAGTCCTTTAAGAAATGTCTGTAATTAGACGCCGACGCATCTACCATGTAAAATTCTTTCAGTCTAAAGAGGTAGAGCAATTACTGTACACGGGAATTTGGACTTTCCCATCGTCTTTTATTATAAAACTGTCTTCTTAAATACAAAAGGTATGCAATAAGCAGTTGCACTAATAATTTGAGTAAGATAAAGAAAGGAACCGAATGACCAAGCGTCTTAGGTGGTTTGCAGGTGAGTAAGTCTTGGTGACCAGGCGTCGTGAGAGGGCTTAAGCTTATGTGTCTCTCTCGGTGACCGGGCGTCGTGAGAGGGGTTTAGGTGATTTGATCAACCTAGGTAGATTGATGCTCGATTATGTGTGCCGCTCTCTTTTATCCTGGAGTGTCGGCTGCCATCGGTGATCTCCGTCTTGCCGACTGCTGGCGAATGTGGGTGACTCCTCTTCGGGTCCGTCGTCTGCTTTGTTTTTGTTTATTATTAGCACGTGTAGTACACATGGTTATCGCATGTTATTGGGACATGCGGAACCTTACAATATTATTGAGTTAATGTGTAAACCTAAGAAACATCTGACATACTGTATATCTTTCTGTTCCTATGAATACCTTCGACTATGTTACTTTTTCTTTCCTTCTATGGTAATAATAATAATAATAATAATAATAATAATAATAATAATAATAATAATAATAATAATAATAATAATAATAATAATAATAAAAAGAATAACATAATTACCATACCAATTACATAAACATTATCTTCCCATTCAGAAAAAATAATAATTGCCACGGGATATGAACCTAGGTAGCTGAAATGGGAGTTTCCTGCTTTTACGATTTTTTAAAACAAGTCGCCCCAACTGGAGTATTGCCTGCCACTAGCATCTCATGTCCTTTCGACGTATTCCAAAGACTACAGGGACACGAACACAGAAATACTGAGGACAATTAAAATTCCGACCTTGCTCTTCAGAGGAATTCGATCCCCTATTGGATTGCACCTCATGATCAGAAACCGAACGCCCGAGATCACTCGGCTAGTGCCACCCCTCAATTTGCCACAAATTCCTCATATGAATATAAGAAAATAAACTAATAGTTATGGAACATAAATATAGAACTGTCTTGTGGGCTTGGAGACATACTTTCTCCTTTCAAGGTATGTAGGACTGCGCAGGTTCATAAGGTTATTTGGTTGAAATTTGTTGTCTCAGTTGAAAGTAAATTCTTTTAACAAATTGAGAATTCTTTTAATGTTTAATTCATCTTCTCGTCATTTTGCGACTCTGACAAAATGAGTGATGTAGTCACTGTGAAATTAGTGACAAAACTTTGTATCCTTAATCTCTGAATCAGAAAAATGTATAAACAAATAAGTCTACAAATTGGATATGTGTCATTCACAATTTATAAATATTATTTCATGTGTGCATATCGACATAAAGTGAATTTAAGTACATGGACACCAAAAGGGTGCCTTACGAATGTGTGAAATAAAAGGTCATCTGAAAATACGAGAAAGGACTCGTTAAATCATCTTTTAAAGTCTTTTTCTCTTCCATTTCATATGAGATATGGACTCATTTAACCATCATTTTAAATTTATTTTCTCTTCATATGAGATATACTAGAATTTAACTAGATTTTCCAGTTTACATTTTATTTTATCAAAATCTAAATTATTTTTCTCTCATCCTTCTGTTAATATCAAATCTATATGGATGTAAACCAAGATTGTATGTGGAATGATACATTTATATGTGTATTCAATTGCATGTCATAAGCATTTTATTTGTGTTTAAATTCTTAATAGTTGTAATAAATGTTCACCAACTATAGTTAGATGATAGTTACTTTGAAACTGATTTATCTATATCAATACATTATCCTGTATGTATATGTGTGTGCGTGAATGAATGACAAATTTAGCTAGTGGTAGCTTTTGATCTTGATTTACGACCATAATATTTACAATATGTGTTTAATATTATATTATATGTGTATTGGTTCATGGCCAATGCTATGGAAAATAAGTAACTCTAACTAAACCAAATTGGCTCTGAAAGGAAAGCCTCATCAACCGAATGAGCTGAAATAACGACACTCTTTTCAAGAATCTCGAAAACTTCTATTTGTGGAAAATGTGTAAATCACTTTGATTTTTTCTTCCCTTAGCCAATTCAAATGTGTGTTCGATCTCCACTATGGATATTCAGATACTGGATAAAGGTTATTCAACATTTCGAAATAACAGAAAAACGATTAAATTAATACTTCTCATCACCTGGGGTGGCTCAGGGTAACTCCCACTTGTGCAGTTGCCTGGATCCAGGTCAGTGTAGTATGAGGGTACATGTGTCACTTCAAGATCAATTCAGAATCGATTCTCAAGTAGTAAAATTCGGGTACGAATCACCTTTCTAATAACTAATCGAAGCTTCTTTACCATCTTCCCATCGTTATCCAGTAATTCTTCATCTCTAATTCCTTCTTCCTTTCTTCTTTTCCTCTTCTTCTTTTCTTTCTTTCCTCCTACCTTCTTCTTCTTTCTCACTCTTCCTTTTCCTATTTCTAATAAAACTGAAGAGGGGTCGTGACTGGGAGTTGTCGCTATAGACATGGTCATTAGATTCTTTTGACCTTTCTCTTCGGAAGTCCGATATAAATTAACCAAAACAAAATTCATTTTAATTTATATTTACTGAATTATCAAATTGAAGATTAATATATAGCGACTACACTCCCCAGAAACGACATGCCGTCTTCATCCGAATAAAATGAAATTAAGTAATTGGAACTTCCATGTTCCGTCTGCACTTGTATGTCTAGTTAGAATTAGATTGGAAGACGAAAACAACCAGAAAAAGGTTTTGTATTTGTTTTTAAATATGAAACAAGGAAACTAAATGTGTTGTGGAAAATTGTCTGGGTTTCCTTAAAATAATTTGATAAGATTCGGGAATTAACATCTTGTTACTGGATATGTGTTTAATAAAAGAAGGAGAAAAATATTCTTGAAAGTTCGTATAACTAATTTTAGTATAGAAAACAGGTTTTGAATGCAAGCACAGATTGCTGTTTTTATTGCTTTTTCTTAAGGAAAGAAATATCATTTGTCTTGGGAGACATCTAATTGTCCAAGAGCAAAATTGAAAGGCGGAGTACACACGCGGGTCCTCATTGACGAAAACAATTGGATTTGGTTTCTGTAAGACAGAAAGAATAAATGGATATGGATTCGGAAAGACGGAACAAGCGAAGGGTTGTGAGAACAGATGTGGAGTATTGATACATTGTTGAGTACAAAATGCATAGGATATATATAGTGAAAGAAATTTCCTTATTAAAAGAAAAAAACACAAGAGTAAATTGTGTTTAAAAATCATTTTAATCTTTTGGAGTGTTTGTATTATATAATCTATTGAAACAGGTACGAGGCGCATCCAGAAAGTAAGTTTCCCACGCGTCCCATAGCTAATAAACCGTATGTTCCGCGAAGCGACTGCGTGTTCATGAGAGAGTAAGGTCCTAATATGACGCATGAGCCAGCAGAACTTCCCTAATTCTCTCAATAGTGTCGTGACAGTGATTGAAGATTGGCGTTCCCATTCCAGCTCCCGAAGCGTGTGAAGTGCGAGCAGTGATAAATTGTTTGAATGTGCAGGCCATAGCACCGATTGAAATCCATCGTCAGCTGTATCGTTGTAAAAATGTCAATGCTGACCCTGTGCGCCTTGCTTTGTGCTCTAGGGTCAGTTGCTTCAATACAAAACTTCTTGATCAACAAAAACTCTGACAGTGGTGTGCAATAAGAAGCGGAAAATCTGCAGGAACTGCTTGCTCATGCCGTTAGACCCAGGACCTGGCACAGCTGACGATGCATTTCGATTGGTGCTATGCCCTGTGCATTCAAAAACTTTATCACTGCTCGCACTTCACACGCGGCGGGAGCTGGAATAAGAACGCAAATCTTCAATCACTGTCACGACACTATTGAGAAAATTAGGGAAGTTCTGCTGGCGCATGCGCCATATTAGGACCTTACTCTCTCATGAACACGCAGTCACTTCGCGCAACATACGGTTTCCTAGCTATGGGACGCGTGGGAAACTTACTTTCTGGATGCGCCTCGTACCTGTTTCAATAGATTATATAATACAAACACTCCAAAAGATTAAAATGATTTTTAAACACAATTTACTCTTGTGTTTTTTTCTTTTAATAAGGAAATTTCTTTCACTATATATATCCTATGCATTTTGTACTCAACAATGTATCAATACTCCACATCTGTTCTCACAACCCTTCGCTTGTTCCGTCTTTCCGAATCCGAATGGAGATAAGGCGAAGGTCAGTTGTTGGTGTAGGTATATCCAACATAGTACCTGGTTGTGGCAGTTGGAACTTTATTTAGGAACTAGTATGTGCCATATCAAAATATCCATGTTTCAAAATCCTAAGGTACTTCCGCAACAATCTTTATAGAGGTAGTTGGTGAGTACTTCAAATTATATCTCCTAGCCAAACTGCCTCTGTTAAATTTGTTGCGTGAGTACCTTAGAATTCCGACACATGCATTTTTGGATAGCGCACATATTAGTTCCTAAGTGAAGTTTTGACCCGACTACGATAGGTCCCATAGTTCTGGAGCTATAAGACTTTGAAGCATTTCTTGATGTTTTCGGCAGAGTATAACTCCGAAAGGAAGCATTTATGCACCAGGGTTTGTCTATACTTTTTATCTTATCTTGGCGTCAGGAATCACCTCCCAAACGTTGTCGGGGTTGTTTGGAAACATCCTTGTATAATCCTTTATGTGCTTTTGTTATTAGTTATATTTCTGTTCTCAACATTTTATTATTTTTATTATCATTAATGCCAATTTTAGGGGTCCGAGTTACATCTCAACATGTAAAGAGACTCTGTTTTCATATCTCACTGTTCTATAGAGGATCAGCGTCGTTTTATTATGGGGATTGCATTTATTATTTTGTAATCTACCTCTCAATATTCAAAAGAAAATTTATTGTAGTGTATCATCAATTTGACCCTTACTAAATTGATAGTAATACAATATACTTCTCAGTTTGTCATTGATTCAATGCAGTGAAACATGGTAATTTCATTAATTCTTTAAATTCGATTTTAGTTGTAAGCTCAATCGATTTTCGGAGGAAGCAGAACTTTTTTCGTTGTACGAGTACAGGAAAGTTCATGGTTTTGCCCAGAAAGATTAGAGCTAGGGAGAGGTAAAAGTAAACACATAGCTATTCAGTACGGGATCATGTATTTCTTTCAAAGATGTTAGATTTTTCTAACCCTTTCAAATAAAATTTCTTTTGACTGGGTTGACACAATGTCTCTGTAACATGTTGGATGTTGAGAATGCTCTCAAACTATGTCCCTTGAGGTATTTCCTCAAGTTTGGAAGGTAATAATCAGATGACGCCATGTCAGAGGAATAAGGAAAATATCAAACCAATTGGATTGTCAAGATGTTCAATTTGATAACAACAACGTGGAACTTGTGAACGTTTGATATAAATGAAATGCCATCTACGAAAATGTCTTGAGCAGCTTTTCCACTTTGTTTCGTCTTAATGACCTCATATAGCTACTGCAATAGGATACCATAATAGAATGCACTTACTGTTCATGCTAACAGAACATCTTTTATTTTCAGTTCAAAAACATATACATTGTTTTAAGTAATACTCATTCAGACAAACAATAGATAATTTACAGTTTTTTAGTGTTTGTTGATTCATTGTTTGAAAACTATAGATATGTCTCATCGCCACAATTTACTTGATAATACTTAGGTACAAAATGCCAGTTGTGGATAGTGGTGATGTGAAACCAGCTGTTGCAATATGAATGGTATTTGCGTTCTCTATCCCAAGTGACATCTACATACTTAAAACTACAAACAAATAAGTAGCGTCATCCTTTTCTCTTTATACGTACTAATTTATATAATTGTTCCTTCGTATTGTTGATTTACAGTTCTCAACAAAATTTGAGATCACCTTCATTTTCGAAACTTTATTAACAAATTGTGTGGAAAATATATAAGAACAAAACAAACATTAGTAGATTCCAGAACTGATCAGTACTAAAGTTGAACACCTCTAGCTTCCAAATAAACATTCACTGTATTCGGCATAGATGTAATCAACCGTCTGCATTTCTCAGCATCAATAGTGGCTGGACATCTGGGTAGTTTTGACAGATATTGGCGTAACCTGCTTCAGTTGTGTTCTAAAGGTTTTTCAATAGGATTTAAATCTGGGTTGCGGGAGGATAATGGTAGAATTAAGACACAGTTATGGTCATATTGCACTTAAAGAACACATGATTTATTAAACATAGCATTGTCTTCCTGGTATCGAAAGGAGCGTTACAAAAGATTTGAGCAAACGGCTATGTGTTCTTCTGGACCATTAATATGTATTCTTGGCTCCTCATAGATATTCTTATCTACGATTCGGACAATATCCACACCATGAACGAACGCACAATGCAACAATTTGAAATCGGGGCTGATTTTTTTTTCAACATGTAGCACAACTGTGCAAGTGAGCTGTGGTGTAAACAAAAGAGAAATGTTTCATTAGTAACTGATAACAAGTGCATTGATTTTGACTGAAAGGTGCATGTGTGGGCATGATGAGTGTAAACAGGTGTTGCTAAGCTGCGTCGTGAGTTCAACATGGAACAGAAAACGAACATAAAGTTTTGTGCGCGTTTGAGTATGGGGCCACTTGTGTATCCTGTGCGCATGTATTTGCACGGCACAGGCGTTTCAGAGATATGTGGGGATCAATTGAGGACCACGAATATTTGGTGTATCAAGAATAGTAAGAATACTAGAACTGGTGAAGAAAATGAAGAAAATGAGGACCTGATCACGGGAAAGCGAAATACGATACTTGAAATCCTTGCTAAGAAGTTGCATGTGAATAAAAAGAACTATGCGGCAAATAACCCACTGTGCATCACTCGTTAAGAAATGATCAACAAAGGGACAAAGTTGGTCCCTGCAAAAAATTATTCCTGCTAAGAATTATTCCTAATTTCCTCCTGAATATCGTTACTGAGGGTGAAACATGAGCTCTTCAATATGAAAGGTCGACAAAACGTCAGAGTACAGAATGGAAGTCTCCTAACTCTCCACAAGCCAAAAAACTGCATCAATCAAAATCCAAAATCAAACTTTTGTTCATTGTATTTTATGATAGCGAGAGCAATGTGCATAAGGAATTTGTATTTACAGGACAGATATTTAATGCCTCATTTTACCTTGAGGTGTTGAAGCGGTTACTGTAACCTATCAAACATATGGAGCCCGGGAGCCCAAAATGAAATCTTTAAGTTTTAAGTCCTACGGTTATGCCGGCTAGGTTAAAGCAGACTATTGTGAAGCCCGAGTATCGGGATGATGTTCAGTAGCGTCTGCTCCATGACAATGTACCGAGTTATAAGGCAGTGATTGTGAAAAACTTATAATCCCAAAATTTGTGTGTTCTTCCACCCTCTCTATTTATCAGATCTGGTGCCTGTGATTATTTTATACATCCTAAACTCAAATCTTTACTCAAAGATTCGTACTTTGATGGCGTAAGAGCCATCAAGAGGGCTATGACAATGGTTTCAACAGTATTCCACAACAGGATTTCCAGCAATCCTTCTATGCATTGACGATCAGGGCGCAACGATGTATGAATGAAGCACGGTCGTACTTTGAATAATCCAAGGTATGAAAGGTCTCATGTTCACTCCTTTTTTTCTATAGCTCCAGTCTGGATTTCAAATTGTCTCCCTCTGTACACATAAAACTATAACAAGTGAACCAATTTGTTGCACCATTAGGATTGTCTAGTCCGGACAGAAAACGTCTCTGTACTGATTCTTCGAACACAAATTATGTGCGAGTAAAACAATTCAATTCTAGCGCCATTATAAAAGAAGATCTGCTCCCACGACTGGATATCCCAGTGTTTTCTCGAACATTACCAATTTTTTCAGTTCTCCTTTGCAATATTATTAGGAAATGGTTTCTTTAACAACACGTACGAGTACACAACACGCACGAAGCCTATGATATCATCATCTGTCGATAGTATACACATTTCCTGAATTGCTCATTTCCTTGAATCAAAAACGAGTTCTTATTATCTCTGACAGTCTTTCTCTTTATGAGTAAATATTAAAACAATATACTTTGCTAACACTTACTACTTCCCTTTTCAACAGAAAAACTAGAGCTGTTATAGTATTACGGGTTAAGAATCTAGTCCGGGCCGAAGCTGAACACCATGTTAGGGATTAAGAAATCAATATTTAGAAAATACACAAAACTTAAAGAGCAACTTGCTATCATTGGAGCTCTCCACCACATGCAAGTGCAAGACTAAATTCTAACACATTATAAAAAAATACAGGAAAGACTGATATTCAATATTTAAAGGTTAAGTGCAAGGAACCAACACATTTGAAATTGCAAAATAACGGTAACAACTAATAGGTTTTAGGATAGGCAGGTATTGCAACTAAAATATCAAATTCAATCTCACCCATTTGTTATTCTACTTCTCACAAAGTCCTAAATTCGTATGGGGCCGCGGTAGCTCAGTGATAGCCCACCCCGCTGGTCCAATGAGTAGCACGTCCCCCTTTGATGTACAGGGTCCCGGGTTCGATTCCCGGCGGGAGAGATTTTGGACTTTTAACTATTCTCAATGTTTCTGTGTTTGGGCTCCTGTTGTTCTAGGTTACTGGTAAAGCGAGTTAAACGAGTACAAAGCAAGTAAGGTAAAAACCTAGTAATATGTAGTAAAGCAAGTTAATGAGGCACGTTCGGTGAATCAGTTAACTTTAAACAAAAGTGGTAGAGCGTACAGCTCTGGTCCAGTGAATCCTTGGTTCGATCCCAGCTCGTGTCAAGTGAGCTTTGTGGTTTACAAACACCGTGTGCGTGGGTTTTCTCGGGGTTCTCTCGTTTTTCCCACGTTCTTCATTCCACCATTTCATTCCTTTCTTAACATCATCGTTTCCTTAGCGACGTAAAACTTGAATATTTCATTTTTTCCCAAAATCAGACATCGAAAACGCACACCGACACCAAATGTCTTCACTCAAAACCATTGATCGAGTACCCAGAGGAATCTGTCCAATGGTTTTGTTCTCGACCCGTGTGTGACGTCAGTCAATCAGATAGCAAGTCAGGTCTCCACGTGTGGCGAAAGGTCATATTGTAATATTACTAAATACTAAGTCAATCTTTGCCCCCCTAGTTCTACAGTTACTAAATTCTAATGTCCCAACACGAAAAAGGACATGTCTTAGACATCTTCTTCAACTTGGTAGGAACTTACCACACCACAAAAGCTTGATATTTCTCAAAAGCTGCGTTGCAGGACACCCTGTAGAATTGAAGAGACGACTCTTTACAAAACATACTTTGCAAGACTTGTAAAACACATGAGCGAAGAACAAATCATTGAAGAAGACAAAGTGAATTCAATGACCGAATTTAATGCAGAAAAAGTGAATTTCACGGGGCAGAAAAGTGAAGAATAAATAGGGGCAATTAAGGAGAGCAAAGGTAATTGTTGAGTATTAGTAATAGCTACTGCCTTAAGATTATTACTATGAATTACAATTAATCGAATTCTTCCTAATTTCAGTAACAACATACTAATTGTGTTGTAGAAACTTGGCTAACAATAATCAAGAGGAAGTTGTTAAATTTTCCTGTCGTTACGTCATGGAATAATGTTTCTCCAAACGACGATGAACTCCAGGGCAACACTCTGATGTTAAAACAGCTTGACTTTCGTATACAGCTGGGCTCTTATAGATGTTAAAGATGGGTGGGTGAACAAAGATCTTCATTCCTTGCCTCGGAGTCAGGAGGCTATTCATACAACAATAATGTTCATATATTTGACCTGTCCCTTATTAACTTTCCACGTGGCGACTTCCAAGTTAACAAGGTCGGCAGCCCATCACAAAAACCAATTCGAAATCATTTGAAGTGTGGTATGATCTTGTACAAGTAAATTTGAATAATTTGAATCTACCCACATAAAGCCACAATTGACACTAATCGACGAAGGGGCCATGGTGGCTCAGTGATAGAGCGTTCACCTCTGATGCTTGGGGTCCCGGGTTCGATCCCAGCCCTTGCCAAGTGAACTTTGTGGTGGACAAACACCGTGTGCGTGGATTTTCTAGGGTTTCTCCCGTTTCCTCCCACTTTCTTCATTCTACCATTTCATTCATTTCTCATAATCACCGTCTCCTTTAGCCTATCCGGCATAACCGTGAGACGTAAAACTCAAAGATTTCATTTCATTTTCACTAATCGACGAGGAAACTCTTAGCTCTAGATCGCCATATAAATCTTCGCATCTGAGAAAGCACTTTCAGACTAGGTGAAGATGAAGTTCTCACCCTCCAACCAACAATAATAATACATGATAGCATAATTTCGAACACAAAAACGTAACATTGTATAACATACATAAAGTAAATTAATTAGCAGCAGAAGGAGATTAAGACAATTGTATGTAAATTTAAACAACAACGGAAACGTAACAGTAATCAGATTTCAAAGATTTCAGTTAATTTCATTTTCTTCTTCTTTTTCAAGTCCAGAAGATACATTCCAAGATGTCCAAGGCTGTTCCAGTGGAATACTTCAGCATACCAGGTAAGGATTCCCTTTCGTTAAAGTGTAGCTTCGGTTACGTTAACTTCATATAGCTGTTAGGTTATTTGGTAAGGACAGTCATAAACCGACAGTTTTGCAAGTTGTCTTCGAATATCTATATACGGTTTAGTGTATAATAGTCATTTTATACATATGTCTGCATAAATATATTTTCTATCTATCTATTTGTATTATCTAACTTAATCTTTGTTTATTTGCCTCAAAATTTTATTGATTATTTTATTCATAATAACTTCTTTATTTAATTTTTGAATTATTTATATTAACTTCTTCATTTCATTTTAAACAGCTCTTTATTTTCTTTACAGGAAACGGTGTGAATACTGCAGTGTGACTACGTATGTGTACTTGATTTGGAAATTTCACATATTCAGACACCTTGGAACGTGAAAAGGTTTAGGGCCCAAATTGGTCTGAATTATGTGCTTAGTAGCTCATGTTGATGCTGAGAATCGTTGCATTAAAACGCCGAATCCACAATACAAACATAGTTCAACAGATGCAATGTCTTCTTTTTACATTAATTCAATAGTAATTTTAAACTGTATGCTTATACTTGTTATTTTAATACCAATTTACACAAGAATTCTTCTTTCTCACTTGTTATTATTTTACTTCACAAGGTGTACCTTTAAAACCTTTTTGTTTTGGAAAATTAAATAAAATGACATGAGAATTTAGACCATTCGTTTCCAAAGATTGTTTAACGTGTATAATGAACAAAGGGCGCCAATTTCTCTGTAAATTTGGTGGGCCCCTATTCAGATGCAGAAGGTATATATTCCTCCCCGGCTCCCCAAGATCGGCACACTTGATAATGAACAAGAACTCAACACCTTAATGAACGAAACCAACATTAATAAACTTAAACCGAATTAACTTAAAATAAATCAAAATTTGGAATGTCGGTGGAAAACAGTGCATTACATAGTCTTTTAGTCCTGAGTTCATATCTAACAAGTAAGGGACCATATGGTTGTCGCGCAAATCAGATGCAGACATACGCCATCTGATTGAGCATGCAAAGATATGGAAAACGCAGAAATTTAAGGTGCTAAGGGCCATAGGGAGCGGAGCGAGTAAAGAGGAAACATTGAATGTCGGCAAAATTGGAGAAAGTCAAGAATGACGGGAAAAGTTAATTTCGTGCAAACAGGAAAAGAAAGTCAACCAAAAGAACGAAACTAAACATAACAAGGGCATCAAGGACGAAGAAAGATCATAATCAGGGTTGCCATCCGGACCGCAGTGTTGCCAGCGCTACATAACATTGATATGGAAGGTATAGCACAGTATAGCAATTCATGCACAAGGAAAAATATTAGTAACACAAAAGACAATTGAAAAGACTCTGTACACGTGCGTAAAAAGGTTTAACGTAGTCGTGAGTAATATTACACCCCCGTGAATACAAATGGAGGAAAATAGAGAACAGTACGCACCATTTGTAGTTTAATTGCAGTTGACGTGAAGATCACGGATGAATGCGTGGTCAACACACAAACATTTCTCGCAGTGAGCACAGCGGATGAAAGCAAGCTGGTCACACGCGTCTCTGCAGCATTCCTCTGTGAGTCCTTTTTCAAAGCAATATGCTTAAGGTGTTTCAAACTGTCCAGGATGTTCATTGGAGTAGCCACATTTGAAAAACGCAAAGCGTATCATCTTTTGGAATCGCCTAGAGGAAAACTGGTAATGAACAAATGACTAAAGGCGGAGAAAGTTCTCACGTTGCCACACATTAATACTGGAGAACACTAACTTATCTGTGATGAACTTCACCATGTTTTTGAATGGACGAAAGAAGAACAAATTAGCAGGTTGTATAAGGCCTGTATATTTCGGAGAAATCAGCTTTTTGTAGAACTGAACACCATCAGGAACTGTCATGTTTTAAAGAGTGTCATCCTTGTTTGGAGTCCAGGAGTCAACCAAAAGCAAAACACGATCCTTACCCTGAAGATCGGGCCACAAAACTTCTTCCAGAAAGATTTGCAAATCCCGTTTGGTCATATTCGCTGATCTGCTTGCATATGCTTTCACATTGGGGAATTCAGCGACCATGCGCGCTGGAAAGTTACCACTGGGTTCCGAAACAAGAACATACATCGGCAGAACACAGATCATCATCATCATCATCATGGAACGATGCTCCCAAACACTTTTGTTTCTGTGTTATCATGTGTATCCCCTTCACTTTCATGTCTATATTTGTCCCCCCTCATGTACATTATTCACTCACGATTATCGTTAAACCTTTTTACGCACGTGTACAGACTCTTTTCAATTGTCTTTTGTGTTACTAATATTTTCCTTGTGCATGAATTGCTATACTGTGCTATACCTTCCATATCAATGTTATGTAGCGCTGGCAACACTGCGGTCCAGATGGTAACCCTGATTATGATCTTTCTTCGTCCTTGATGCCCTTGTTATGTTTAGTTTCGGTTTTTTTGATTGACTTTTTTCCCTGTTCGCAAGAAATTAACTTTTCCTGTCATTCCTAACTTTCTTCAATTTTGCCGACCCGCTCCCTATGGCCCTTAGCACCTTAAATTTCTGTGTTCTCTATATCTTTACATGCTCAATCAGATGGCGTATGTCTGCATCTGATTTGCGCGACAACCATATGGTCCCTTACTTGTAAGAGCCGTTTCACTCTATGAGAACAAATCCTGAAACTGTAAGTAGTAGTGAATTTATACCACTTCTGACTTCAGCATTGGTATAAAAGTGAAGTTGAATCTTTTATTTCTTTGACATTAAAATTCATACTTAGAAAATCTTATATCCATTACCACTTTTTCTATATGAGATCAACATTCGATTTCAAGAACTTCCGTATTTAATAGATATATAAGAACACCGATAGGATTTATTGTCGGGCAGGTGAGAGCATTTTTAGAATCCGTTTTCCTCTATCTTCTATTGTTTTTGTTCTATGGATATCAATATTGTAACCGGAAATGGCAGTGGATTTCTTTTACTTCTGATTCTAGTAGAGACTTGAGAGTATAAATGGAACTTATTTTAGGGTCACTGAATTTATTTGAGAACACTACTTTTATCTATCTGTTATCTTTTCTTATTACCGCTTTTATCTATCTGTTATCTTTTTGTTCTTACTGCTTCTTTATATACTTTTACATTTCTGCTCTTACCTCTTTTATTTATTTGTTATGTTCTTAATCTTACCTCCTTTATCTATCTGCTATATTTTAGATCTTAGCGCTTTTATCTATCTGTTATTATTTTCCACTTAACGCTGTTATTTATTTGTCATCTTTTTCGCTCTTACCGCATTTATCTGTCTGTTATCATTTTGCTCTAACCACCTTTATCTATTTGTTATTATTTTGCTCTTACTGCTTTTATCTACCTGTTATCTTTTCGCTCTTACCGATTTTATCTATTTCCTACCTTTTCTCTAACCGCTTTTATCTATCTGTTATCATTTTGTTCTTACTGCTTTAATATATCTCTTATCATTTTGCTCTTACCGCTTATATCTATTTCTTACCTTTTGCTCTAACGACTTTTATCTGTTATCTTTTCGCACTTACCGCTTTCATCTAGCTTTTATATTTTTGTTCTTAACATTTCTATCTATCTGTGATCATTTTGCTCTAACCGCTTTTATCTGTTATCTTTTTGCATTTATCGCTTTTATGTATGTGTTATCTTTTTGTTATTACGCCTTTATCTATCTGTTATCATTTTGCTCTAACCGCTTTTATCTATCTATTATCTTTTTGCATTTACCGCTTTCATTTATCTGTTATTTTTTGCTCTTGCCCTCTTACCGCATTTATCAATTATATTTTTTGTTCTCCGGTGACCGGTGACACTTCTAATAAAGCGGCTGTGAAATTATCACTAATCGGAGTTTGAATTTCTATGGTCAATTGTTCAAGCACTGCTCTGTTACAATACCGATGGATCTGACCTCTACGATATACAATGGAACGGTGTTTGTCATGGGTCATATTGCGATGAATTTCAGTTTAATTATCATATATAATTATTTCCTTGTTGAATTACAGATACTTTTCAGTGGAAAATAGAATGAAATTTGAAAGTCTTAAATCAAGGTAAAGTAGACCAATGTAAACGAAGCAAACAACAAGGTGTAGAATTCGACTGTGTCTGGAAAGCCAAGTGATATTTGTATTACAATTACAAATATCAATATCCAAAAGTGTCCGAAGTTATTTTTTTCATTCAGATATACAAGTGATGGTTTTAGGTTTGTGCTGTGTTTTTAATTGTAGGTTGTTTTCCAGCAATTGACACCTGAAAATATTTGCTCAGTTGCGGATTGTGCACGTTAATATCTGTTTCTCAAATTGTAGACAATATTAAAAATTTGTTCCACCCACACTATCGTTGGGAGTTTTTTCTCCTACGTTTCCTTTTGTTTTAAGTACAGAGGAGAAAGACACCGACGAAAATCTCTGTCAGTAACCAGTGTCATTACCAGGTTACAAGGTTTGATACGATAGGAAGAGATGGAATAACCAAAACCAATCACACAATTTGTTTTTTTAAGTAGTAAGCACCACTGGGAGGAACCTAAGCAGGAGTGCGAGGGAAGAATCCCGAGTGATTAAACAATCTGATATATCAACCGATTTTAATGTAGTTAGCCTAAACTCAACGATTCTCCTCAAAGAACTCAAGCTCATAGTTTAAGGAATTTAAGAAAGAGACTGTTAACATATGGAACTACAACGTGAATTAAGTTGCTTTGCTTACTCAAGTGCACCGCTGTATTCTGTTCTGTGCTCAGAGGCCGCGGTGGCTCAGTGGTAGAGCGTTCACCTCTGGTGCTAGGGGTCTCAGGTTCAAACCCTGCTCCCGCCAAGTGAACTTTGTGGTGGACAAACACCGTGTGCGTGGGTTTTCTCGGGGTTCTCCCGTTTCCTCCCACTTTCTTCATTCCACCATTTCATTCATTACTCATCACCGTCTCCTTTAGCCTAACCGGCATAACCGTGGGACGTAAAACTCAAAATTTTTCATTTCATTTTCTGCTCTGTGGTCCAGTCTGTAGAATAAGCAAGCAAGTACACTAAACTCACTAAACACTGTCATAATCCAAGGTCTAATGATCCACATTCCAACAAAATGATTGAAGTGGGTAACTAAGTTCTTCTCTGTAGCCTAGCATAAAGTTATGGTGTTTCGAATTCTCAGAGTCACTACAAACAAATTAAAGTTTCGGTCATCAAGAGAGTGGTGTGTAAGTTCCGAGATTCGATACAAGGTCTCCTAACATCCTGAAGATCGTAATGATAATCCTACTAACAATCTGGTATCAAATCGATTTGAAAGCACGAACTAAAGAGGAAATAGTAATAGAATTGTCCAGAGAAATTCTCTTGTTCTATAGAACGATGTTAATCGATAGTCAATGATGTTCTTCCTACCCCATCTTTGCGGGTCGCAATCGGTTTTGCTTGGCGGCACGGATTTGCTTCGCGGCAAAGTATATCGTTTTGATCTTTGCATTTCCTGTTGGTGTTGGAGTTTTAATTCAACATTGAGCAGACTGATTTAACAAATTTTTCCTTACTATGAGTTTGTGTTACCGAGAAGGCTATAATTATTGAGTTTAAATTGATAATAACACTTGGAAATTTTCCATTAGAAATAAAATGAAAGAAAGGAGTGAGCAGAAGACATACTAAATAATAAAAGACATACTTGATTTTATCCGTGTGTTACTCTGTTCCAATGTGTTTTCCTTTAGTTTACGTTGATTGTTTTTAATTGGATTAGAGAAAGTTTCGTTTGAGTGAAATCGGGTGTGTTATATTACAATAAAGCAGTTCTAATTTTACAAATAATCGCTAAAGTTGTATAAAATATTATGGTTAATTGTGGAGGCATTCCAGTACTTATCATAGCTATACTTGCCGCGACCTTATCCTGATAGCCGAGATACGCAGCTTCAATTCAGGCGACTCCGCGCACATTACATAGTTCCTCCCGTTACACAAGTAAAACATTACTTAGGAGATCAATTCAAAGAGCTAATTGAGTTCAAGTATATAAAAATGTCAACACATTACAATATTTAAAATAAATGATACTACATTTATTAGTAAAGGGTTATGAAAATGACGTCACGACTCAGAATCGGAAAGAGAGAAGGAAAGAAAGGAGTGAAAAGCCGGCAGCTTAGATGCGAGTCTCTTGCAAGTGTTGCAAGATTATAAACTTGAAAAATCTTATAACAAAAGCAGAGGATCAGTAAAATTACTTAATTGGTCAATGTTAGAAACCATCCACAATGGATAGGAAATGGCTTAATATTTTTATATGATAGAGTAACTACCCCGTAAGAAACTTCATTGCCTGCTGATAAATGAAACAAAAGAAATAACGGAACTCACATGTAACTTCTGCAATTTTTGTGCAGAGAGTAACACTGCTCTGCCAAATATCGTCTTCGCGCGTGCGTTAGAGTGGGTACGTGGGTGTACTGAAACTGAAACCATGAAGAGTGTTAAGCGCGAAGTCGAAAATATGAATGAATCCGAATTATCGTCTTCTCAGTATTATCGCAAACACGAGGAAGGGAAACCTCTTTAAAGTCAAGCAAAGTAAATTGTCAACAATTTGTACGCTCGACTAAGAGAAAAATATGCAGACAAAACTATTGAAGAAATTGTTAATATGATTGTTGCCGGTTCGCTGTGGTTTACTCAGTGCCAATGTAAAAAATCGTATTTTTAATTTAGTGTGTGGGAGGGTGGCTGCTCGTATGTTTCTGTTTATGATTGACCTTTTCCAGGTAGATATATGAGAATAACTTCATTTCTTATCCTTTCTTACCTCAATCAATTGAAGTGAATAAGCAAAATAGTTTTCATGCTCTCGGGTTTTAATTGTGAGGATTGCAAATACATGACGTGCGCATTTCCAATACATTTATTATTATTGTCGTGTCTTCATGAATTATTAAAACAAATAGACCAAGAAACATATTTTTCGTAAGCGGCAGGAAAAGGACGAGAAATCATCGCTCCGCGCCAGTGTTGCCAGACCAGTCAGTTAGAAAAACAGGAGATTCGAAGATAAAAAACAGGAAAAAGTAGTAGACACATACAGTGGTGGCATTTAAATGTAAATCCGGGGGGGCAATAAAATTTGCCATTATTAAGGGGACAGTAGTTAAAACAAGCAGTCCAGAATTCATTTCCGATGTACTACGTTGAGCAAATGAAAGGGGAAAGTCCCGATTTATAGTAGTATTATTTGATACACACGTGTGTGAAGTAAAACATAGTGAAAGAGCAAAGTGCAGTGGGAAAATGTCTTTTCATGCACGTAGCGATAACGTAGTTATATGGTACACTCACACGTGATCGTGGCGTAAGACGATTTCTTGCTGACGATCGTGGAGGTGATCTAAGCCACTCTTCCAACCCAAGTCCCAATCTGAACAACACTTACTTGTAAATCTTACAGAAAGTCATGAAAACGGTAACCATAATGCATATAGAAAATGACGTACAGTTGTATTCTTTGGATTCATATTATATACAGTAAAGCTCTATAAATATATGCTCTACAGTGCTTTGCGTATTATAACAGAGAAATTTCATCTTTTTATGTGAGGAAACATTGAAAATCCAATATTAATAATAATATATTTCTTCAACTTCTCGAAGTAAGGAAAAAGCAGGAGATTGTTTACTTTCATTTTTTTTCGCAGTAGATCAGTAGAACGTAGAAAAAACAGATCTCCTGCAAAATCAGTAGATCTGGCAACGCTGCTCCGCGCATATCAGCTGAAACTCAGAACAGCGCCAGTTGAAACCCTGGCGATTGAGAGCCAAACCAAAACACATGCACACACATACAAAGGCTTCCCTGTGAAAAGATTCGCGCGCCGACATGTATTAATGCGCTTGTGATGCGGCTCTCAAGTTAACATTGCGTTTAGTATAGAGTGATACGCTAGCGTCACGCAAGAGACGCTGGTAAACAGTTACAGAAGATAACGGCATCCCTATAGGCATGTTCCATGTCAAACAGCGGAAAGCCAATAGATTTTGGACTGACTAAAGGTGTGAGAACGATAGAAAACAATTGCTAATCTACGTATAAGTTCTGAGACAATTGTCTATAAGCCATCTTTCATCTCTATTGCCAATATGATCAAGAAATCTATCAGTGTTAGCTTCACATCAGCTTGTAAGCTTCCTGCATTCACAACACATCTCTCTTTCATTTCTCATTTCATCTGTTTCCAAAACTAACTTGAATTCACTTGCTAGACCTCAGTGATGTGAAGGAATAATCCTCCATTTATCTTCATATCTGAAGCAATTTTACGTAAGTAAAACGACTCTTTTCTTGCATTCTTGCACTCTCGCAGTCTTCCAGTTTAGCAATGCTGCTTTCGTGACTGCAGTGAAAGAGTGGGTTATGTTGTTACAACTCCTCAGTCTAATCTTAAATTGTATTAGACTTATGTGGTTGTTACCATTTTGAACTGTCATGTGGTGATGTTTCACACTTTCATTTAACTCAAATTTAATGACACTTTACTGTTCAAAATCTTGATGGCTTCATTTTGTATAGCTGTTTCCCAGCGTTCCGTGCAGAACTAATAGTCCCAACTACGAATTGTTTTAGAGTCCCACTGCAAAATAACGAACATACAGTTATCACCCACGCGTTTTAGATTTTACTAGCACTATACAACTTTCAGGCTATATATTGGATGATCTTTATACTTACTTAAAGTCATTACGTGGAGGTTATATAGGTATTGGCAATGAGTAGAAGCTACTGCAGGAAATTTACGAAATAAAATCAGTATTGCTTTCAGAAACTTTCGGAATGCATAGCTGTTCGAAAACATTGTAAAAGGAAGTTAATTACAAGTGTAAATGTAACTCAGGCAAAATTTTGAAGCCACTTTTTATAAGAAAATTTCAATAAAACACAATGTAACAGTGAAAATTTTATTTTTCAAACAATAATGGTACATATTACAGCATTTATACATATTAGTTGAAATTTTCAGATTTCTACAACAGTTTAAAAAGCTTCTTCTTAAGTGTAGAAATAATATTCAGTTTCCATATTGTTAACATTACATAATCAAAGCTTATTAAGTCACAAATTTACAAACATTGTAACAAAATATAGGAAACTTATGGTAGCAAAAACCAATATTGACATGTTTTCTAGCAAATTATGTCTAGACAACTATACAAGTACACGTCATTTCATAGTGTTCAGCATTAGGTTTTCTCATTGTATTAGGAAAGTTGTATAGACAAAAATATAATTTTAAACGTTAAAATGAAAATCTGAATTTGCTTTTATTTTTAAAAAAAGAAAGAAAACTAATATGCATAAGAACATAATAATCTCTTAGTTTTGAGCAGGGAACGGAGTTAATGTAAATTTAAATAGTCTATATAAAACTAGTATTACCTAAATCCTCTAATGAATTTAGCTCAAACCCTCTATAAGGTCGAAAAATAGTCTAATTTCCTAATACAGTATATGCTTGTAAAATGAATTTAGTGCATATTTTACGTACGAAAATTACTTTAACATATTATTTTTCTTATAGTAAATAATCCTGTGATATAACCCACTTGTGAAAAGTAAGTAAGATGCATAGTAGTAATCCAAAAACACGTGAAATGCATTCGAGAAATATTCAAATTACAAGAAAATATCTGAGTTTATTAACATGACGTGGTTAAGTGATACCAAATGTGTTAGAGCAGCATAGCAAGTGCAGTACTTCCATTCCGTACTCTGGGAAAATTATAAAATGCTATATTGGATACAATTTAAGAAGATTTGGAATGAAGAATCGTATTCAACTCATAAATACTGTTTTTAATTCCATCAATTATATTTTTTAAAAAAAGAATGAAAGAGTAAGAGAAGTTACCCAAAATTTCCGAGAATTTTAATGTTTCGCTCGAGATCAGTGGCATTGCAAACTCCAGCAGTTTAGTTGTCTTTTGGTGGCTATTTCAAATGTCAACCTGTCAAATATCATTGCTGTAAGTGCATGGAGTTCTTAGTCTTTGTAGGTTTCGTTATACCGTGTTCTTATGTGTCTGTGAATTTTGAAATCAAAAAACAAAAGCCCCTCGTTACGTTTTGTTTCAAGCTGAAGAAAATGACAGCTGAAATTCCTCGAATGTTGAAGGAGAACTTCGGTGAACAAGATTTTAAGCGAAAGAAAAGAATTGCAGTGATATTGTACGATTCAAGCAGTGTTAGAATCCTGCGAAGGAAAACAATCAGGCAGGTAGTCAATCAACACTGGCAACTCCGAAAACGGTAGCGATAGTACGTGATTAGTGCCTGAAGACAATGCACTATGTTTATAATAGTGTTGGACAATCATATGGGACGTGTCATCACAATATGTTGGATGAAATGAACATAAGATGAATCGCAGCGAACTCCATTCCTTGTTATGAGGGACTTCCTCTCAAGAAACAACATGACCACTGTTCTTCATCTACCATACTTATCCGTTGTACCTCCTTCCAATTACTACTTCTGTCCTAAAATGGAATTTAAGTATAAACGGCGGAATTATACCTTCTGTCGGATAGATTCAAGTCTAATTGCAAGAATTCTTGAATATGCTATAATACTTCTCGCAGTGCCTACAAATGGCAACATCTCTGGAATTGGTATGTACAAGCCCGAGATGGCAACTTTGAATGTAACAGTGGAAATTAGGATTGAAGATAAGTTTTCTAATTTTATGAGGAAATTTTCGATTTTTTTTTTTTTTTTTTTGTAACAACTCACATGTACATTACATCGTTTTTTTTTCTGGCTCAAAACAAGACAATCTACTTATCAATATCGGTAAACAAATCCACCCAGGATTATACATAATCGTTACATTTCTCATGACGCCACTTTTTGAAACACCGTTAAGTCAACAGAGGAGGATCTCACATGAGACATACTGGATAAAACAAAACTGTTAACTGTAGATCGCCCATCTTCTACATCGATGTACAAACTCTTATCTTTCAATCACTGTGAAAAGTTTGAGGTGGATGAACACTGTGTGCAAGGATTTTTTCTTGGTTCTCCCATTTCGCTCTACCTTCTCCATTCCACTATCTCGTTCCTTATAGTCATCACCGTTTCCCTTAACGTTGGAGCAAATTCGTTGGATTTTACTTTTAAAAAAAAGAAAAGAAAAAGAAATGTGTTGAAAATTCATTAGAACAGCCATAAATAATTTAGAAGTGCTAAATATTTAAATTGTTTTGGCCGGATAAACAAGGCTGAATTTAAAGAAGTAGGAATGCATGAATCAAATCAGTTCAGAATCTGTTAAAATCCATAATCTGGAGCAATCTATGATCTAGAGTTTTGAATATCAAAACACCTTATATAGCTGTAAAATGAATACAATTGAAAAGGTTTTTTATTTAAAAGGCTATTTTTTTTACCTCCATTAAGAAAATACGTGAAGTGACAAAACGAAATAAGATAAAGCTGTTGATTGGACGTTGACCATCTCTTGCATGAAAACATATCGAATTAATCGAAGCGCCCGCCATGTGTGAACTGATTCGTTTCTTCTGGGCGCAAGAGTTTAATATGGCTGCAATTCATCGCCGACTGAGTTAGAAATACAGCCGGAAGTTGTACGCACAAATGCTGTACAATCATCATTTAAAAATGACTAATTTTTGAGGTATCTGATTCTTGGTATTTAAGGTATTTAGTAACAGCCTATATCACATAGTTCACACTTTGTAGGTGCTTCGATTGCAATTGATATATTTTCACTACTCCACATTGATTGAATGGAAAAGTTGGTGTGGGTAATGGGCGAGGTCCAATAAACAGATTTGACTCTTCCTGTTTCGTCACTTCACGTGGTTTTCTGCTACCTAACAGAGGTTTGAAAATTAGCCATCGCAAATGAAAATCTTTTCAATTATCATCATTCTTTTCCGATGTAAAGCATTTTGATGTCCGAAACTCTAGATTATAAATTGTTCTAGAAAATCAAATAAAAATATGGCTAAAAATTGGATTTAAATAATTTTGAAATGATTTGGTTCCTGTGCTTTTACTGCTTAAATTCACTCTTGGTCATCTGATCAACACAATTAAAAATATTTAGCACTTCTAAATCATTTATGGTTGTTCTAATGTATCTCAAATACATCTCTTTCTTTCGTTTAGTGTAAGACCAACGATTATGGTTCGAAGTTGTGCGAGACAGTGGTAACGATAATGAACGAATTGATGGAATGTAAACAGTTGGAGAAAGTGGGAGAATCAGGAAAAAGCCCATGGTGTTCATGGGAAGCCCTTACACATGGTGTTCATCCACCTCAAAGCTCAATTGGTCCTAGCTCTGAAAGAACCACAGTTAAGTCCTCTAACACTGAGTCACTAATTTCAAATACAGGTCAGTTTCTGTTATCTAATCTTTGTTAAAATAGCAAATAAGAGCTATGAATGAACTTAGGCAACAAGAAATTATAATAAATTCCTGTTTTGAATTTGGTTCCGACTTTAACGTCTGCATCTACAAAATCTACGTATTTTCTTCGAGAATCAAACACATGGAACGATTAGAGTTGAGTTGATTTTGAGTTTAACGTCCCGTTCAGCAGCGAGGCTATATGAGACGTGGACCTACTGATTAATGTGGAATCCGAACCACATGACCTCCCGCCGGGAATCGAACCCGGGTCTCCCAATGGAACGATTAGAATCTCGTATCATTTATTCATGCAGTTGCTTCAGTTGACCGTGTCATTTAAATACATAAAATTTAATACGTTCTTTTGTAGCTGGATAGTTCGAACATGGTTATAGAAATAATTCCATTTTACTAAACTTTACTAAATACTTTACTTTTGTTCTAAACTAAAATCAGAGGTAATTATGGGTCTACTTGAATTATAAAATAACAGTACTGAGAGAAAAATCCTATTTTTAGTCCAGAAAATCCGGAGAAGCGAAATATAGCGGAATTTTCTATCATACATAAGATTTTCCGCACTTGACTACGTACAGGTTTGTTGTTTAGCCAGGACTAATCTGTACAGCCGCAAATAGACGAATATTATGTATTTCCTTAGACAGCACATACAGGATGCAGAAAATCATGGTAAGGTACTTCAAAAAACATTATCTCGTTATGTATGAACACTACATAGTACCATGCTTGATACGATGTAAATTTTCCTTCTGACCCGAAATAAACAACTACTGGCGAAATCAGAGAAGTACGTAATAGCATCTAGAAAATTTGTACTGAATATATGTACAAAGAGAAGGAATACGTAGGTACCATCTAGGCTGACCTAGTTCTGCTCCTTCTAATGGAGTTCAGAAAATATTCACCACAACACATATTGCAGTTGTTTTGCCGTGACAAGAGCAGCGCTAGGAAAACCGCCTGTAGCCGGAGTCTACGAGTTTTGCTTATAAATGGTCTCAATTTTTCTCTCTGTGCAATTTCAGTATAAAAATAACTAAACATTGTACCTTTTCATCAGCGAGATTACATGTAGCAGAACTGGGCTTACATTTTAAGGTGGAATTTGAACCATCATAATGAGCCCAATTGTCTCCAAAATGAAATCAAACCGAACACCATGTTACCAAAGTCAACAGAGAAAGGGCTCTTCAAATAATATCGTTATGTCAAATATTAAAGCATTACCTAGTTGATCAACTGCTTTTAACACGTTAATTTCTTAAAGAATACCTAAAAGATCAATATACCGTAAATATTAATGTCAATATGGAATTCCGCATTTTATTGATCAATAATTCGAAATATATTTACTTACTGTAGTGCATTTGCTAGAAGTACAAAATAATAGCGAACTGAACTTATTGCTTCCTTAATAATTTTTAGGGTGAATAAGAAAATGTAACTTTAAAAACAAGTGTCCTTATTACCTTATAGAACACCTAATCAAATCATTAAGAAAATGTAACTTTAAAAACAAGTGTCCTTATTACCTTATAAAACATCTAATCAAATCATTAAGAAAATGTAACTTTGAAAACAAGTGTCCTTATTACCTTATAGAAAATGTAACTTTAGAAACAAGTGTCGTTATTACCTTATAGAACATCTAATCAAATCATTAAGAAAATGTAACTTTGAAAACAAGTGTCCTTATTATCTTATAGAACATCTAATGAAATCATTAAGAAAATGTAACTTTAGAAACAAGTGTCCTTATTACCTTATAAAACATCTAATCACATCATTAAGAAAATTTAACTTTGAAAACAAGTGTCCTTATTACCTTATAAAACATCTAATCAAATCACTAAGAAAATATAACTTTGAAAACAAGTGTCCTTATTACCTTATAGGCCATCTAATCAAATCATTAAGAAAATGTAACTTTGAAAACAAGTGTCCTTATTACCTTATAGAACATCTAATCAAATCATTAAGAAAATGTAACTTTAAAAACAAGTGTCTTTATTACCTTATAGACCATCTAACCAAATCATTATGAAAATGTAACTTTAAAAACAAGTGTCCTTATTACCTTATAGACCATCTAATCAAATCATTAAGAAAATGTAACTTTGAAAACAAGTGTCCTTATTACCTTGTAGAACATCTAATCAAATCATTAAGAGAAGTCAGAGTTATTGAAAGAGGATACAACTCGATTAATTACCTATTATTTTCTGCAGGAAACTTAGTCTTTTTAAAAAACTGTTCACTAGTAGAGGCAATATTTCACTAATGATGTTTGAAACACATAACTAAAAGATATGAAGGGAAATATGTTTTGTTCTTGTTTAGTAAGTACATATCTTTCTGCGAATGAGAGAGCTTTACTAACTGTAGATCAGGAAAATAACCAGATTTCTTAGAGTAAGATTTAAATTAATATTAATTTATGTTGATCCATTCCCTGATCATGACGAGAGATTAATTCTCAAAATCACCCTTTCCTATTCTTCTTGTTATTCCCTTTGAAAGGGCGACGGGGATCTATTTTATCGTATCTCCTCTTGTAGTCATGGTCAAAGTAGTATTCATAGGGCTTTGGCGTTGTGGTTGTGGTAGTAGTCGTAGGTCTGGACAACAATCCAAACCCAAAACCGTTACTTTCTAGTTCCTTTTTATGAGCGAACGTTGTAAATATGACAGCGCCCAATAAGTGACAAGCGTAATAGAGAAATATATAAATCGGTATTCTCCAGATCTTTCTATGTAATGGATAATAAGCAAAGGAACCTGGAACGTTGCCCTCGTAAGGATTACTTGGATGTTGACTGTCTCTGTGTAAAGGGTATGCATCGATTCCACTATCACCCGGTCTTCCGGCTGTTAATCGCTCCTTCGATAGTGTATCAATAATAGTAGTATCTGGGATATAACCACGGCCTTTGGCGGATGTATTGGTGTTGGTACTATTAGAATCATTAGCTGTCACTGTGGTATTTCCTTGTGCCTCCAAGGTACTATTCTGCGCTGCTAGTTGCGATTTCAATTTTGTCCTCCGAATTAGATGAGGTTGGTATCGCCTCGCCTCGACAGCGTGTAGACAAAGAAAGGCCACTAGGATACAGATTGGCACAAGACTGCTCGTCATGTTGTGTATTCCTGTGATAAATATTTTAAGAAACGTACCAATTAATAGTGGAAATGTTCCAGGTTAAACAGCAATCATAAAACTAAGCTGCACAAATCGAAAAAAAAAGAGGTGTTTGCAAGGAATTCAAATGGGTATAAAGGTTCACCAGCAGTGTTATCAACAGGTCATTAAACATTCTTAGTAATTCAAGCTAAAAGACTAAAACCTACCAAAAGTACTCTATATTAAGATTAAAATCTATAGGAATAAGATTAGATAAAAATTGAAATCATCTAGAATTCCATTAGATAAGGATTAAATTCTATCAGAACCCCATTAAATAAAGGTTAAACTTAACAGAATCTCAATAGATAGAGACTGAAATATACTGTAATAGAATCCTACTAAATAAAGATTGAAACCTACCCGAATCTCATTAGATAAGCATTGAAACTAGAACCTTAGTAGGTAAAGATTAAAACCTAATAGAATGCCACTAGATAAAGATTGAAATCTACCGATATTTCCCTAGATAAAGTTTGAAACATAACGCATTCTGACAGCAAGAAATAAACTATGTATATATTTTTCTTTGCTTTCATTAAATACATAAAAATAAATATTATAGTTTAAACATATATTTATATTACTTATGCACTAGCTGTAAACACCTGACATTTGCGAGCACTAATTCAAAACCTTCATAAAAGGAGTAAGCACTCGTTCTTGTCCGGTTTTAATTCAGAACCTAGACAAAAAGAGAAAAAGACGAATACATTTATCCCATTACCCATGTATTTATCCTGTTGTTATGTAATCCCGCAGAAGAAAGAAGTAAAGTGAGTTTTATACAGGGAAGGCGTTCATAAAAATAGCGAGAGAAGAAAAGTGCATAAATTTGAGCTCCGAATTTGATGGATCAAGATGGCTTCTCTCTACCCACACACACACACACACTGTTTTGTATATAGTAAAGAAGATTCGATTAATTAACGCACAGTTAAACTTAGTTATTTTAGAGACAACGTGGCCCATTGGTTGAACACTCATCTCTAGTGCGAGGGTTCTCTCCCTTGCTGTTCGAATAATGACCAGAATATGACGACAGTTATCATTGCTATTCGAATAATGGCCAGAATGTGAAAACAGTTATTGTTGCTGTAAGAATAATGACCAAAATATGACAACAGTTATCATTGCTATTCGAATAATGGCCAGAATGTGACAAAAGTTATTGTTGCTGTAAGAATAATGACCAGAATGTGACAATAGTTATCGTTGGTGTTCGAATAATGACCAGAATGTAGCAGGATCATGGAGGAACACAGAATAATATAGCAGCGTCAATGCAAAACTGAACGCCCCACTGACGACATGCACCGCGTAAGAGCAACGATCTCTTTTTTATAGTAGTGAAGGTATTAAAGCAAATGATATTGCTATGATTTATGCGTGTCTCTATATCCAGTCAGAGAGTGGTGTACAAAGTTTGAGAATGACGCAATTTGTGTGGGGGACGCTCCACAACCTGCTAAGGCATATTGAGTAGTGATGACTGAAACATCGTTACAGTGGAAGAGTTTGTGAAAAAAATGCATAATAATGTGAATTTGGGGTATTAGTATGGGTTTGGCACGAATTACTGACCATGAATTACAGCGGTTCAATAATTTAGTGTTATGTTAACTGACTCTTGTACTGAGACATCGTCGAGTTGATACTTGTGATATATTTTTGAGCCATTTTCAGGCCAAATGTTAAAGATTTTTGTGCAGAATTCCTGCAACAGATTTGAGATGAAAATGGGTAATGTTGGAACATTACATGCAACAGCGTCCAGAGATTCATATGCAGATCTGCTTCAACATCAATTTTACCCTGCAGTAAGAAGTAAACGACGAGAACTGCTGATTTCACGTATTTCGTTGCTCCATTTTAACTTCCGACCTCGCACTATTTGTTTTTACAGTGTCTGGAGTCGAAGTTATTAGATTAGAGTGTCTCATATACCCACTCTATTCTCTAGATCTCGTCCTAGTGACTTTCATGTTTTGGAACCACTCAAAGAAGTGATGGAAAACATTCATTCTTGAAGCAATGAAAAATTGAAGTAACAGCGTCATTTCAGCGACTTTTCTTGAGGAAAAGGGAGAGACAAGACTCTCTGATATAAGTAGATCTTCATGCTTTTCGTTAGTTTATTGTTATGTTATTGATTTAAAAGTTATTATGTTATTCATTGTTATTATGTTTTGATTAAAAATTATTGTGTTATTATGTTATCATATTTTAGACTAAATGTTATGATGTTGATTACGTTAATAAGTTATTGATTTAAAACTCAAATGAAGTCACTGAGCGAAATGAGGTAACTGTAGTCGCGGTGCACGAGTGGCTACAGTTACAACAAAACACATTTCTCTCAAGACATATCTATGCGGTTCAAAAGCGTTGGAATACACGCATTGGGCGTGTTATTGGGAATATTTCAAAAAAATAATATACTAATATGTTTAAGAAATACAGGTGAAAAATAATAATGTAATAAAAATTATTTCTACATCCTGACTTAATTTGATTATGATTGATCAAGTAGCTATCGAGGTATTTTGTATCCTGGTTGGACGGATGGTCATGATGAATATATAAAGCAGTTTTGGCAAATCTCAAATCCTTAAATGTTACACTAATCAGGCACAAAAACATAACATTAGCATAGTAACATGTCTAATGTTAGCAATCTTTTCACATGAGCTTTGGCAAAAGCGCATCACGAGCTCATTGGTCCATGACAATTGTGAATTCGACTGCCGCGCACTATAGTATACTAACAAATAGCAAAATCACATCTACATTACGCGAAGGAGTTTGGTTTATACAACGTCTTATTTAATTAATTAATATTGAAATCGGAAGTGAATTCTATCTCTTCCGGTTTTAGTATAGAGTTTGCAATGAAGATGGATTATATTATTTGGACGCTTAATTAATTTTAAGAAACAGTTTCTGGCTATCTATTAACGTTTTTGAAACCGGAAGTTCTAGTGGCTTTCTATTACTTCTGGTCTTTGCAGTGAGTTTAAGGTGGAGATCTGTGATATTTGGGACGCTTGAGCGATTGCTGGAAACCGCTTCTCGCCATCTATCATATTCCAGCTTTTCACTCTATAGCCATCAACACTGAAACCGGAAATGGTTGACATCTACGTATTCCAGTGGGTGAATCATCTCCAGCAACGACCTGGATCCCTAACTGTCGACCTCTACATCACGACCGAAATTGAAAGTGATGAATTTTCTCCATTTGCGTGGTGTGACGCCGCTTGAAGTTCATCGCCAGTTGAGTGAGACACGTGAAGACGGTGTCATGGTGTCTAATGTAGTTCGGGTGCGGCAATTGAAAGAAGGCAGAACGTCGTATGACGACAAACCAAGACAATCTCGGCCTCTCAAAACCCGGTCTGACGGCATGATCGAACGAGTGGAGAAAAACGTTTTGGACGATCGGCAAATGAGTGTGCAACACATCGCCTTCAAAGTTTGCATTTCCGTGGGATCTGTTCACACTGTAGTTTGTTGTCGCACGACGTTCTACGTTCTTTCAACTGTCGCACCCACGAACGCACATTAGACACATCCATGACACTATCATATATGTCCTATTCACTTCGCGATGAATTTCAAACTGTGTCACACCACACAAATGGACAAAACGAATGATTATACGCTGTTCTTGTAATGAAAACGGCGCAATTTTACAAGTATTGTAAATATCAAAAACAGTCAACACTTTCATCACTTCTGCTAGACTTCTGTGTGCGTATGGGTTATCATCTCTCTCACGCATTGACAAAGAGTGCTTGCATATTTTAAAAAAGAAAACAGCACGTTTCTTTCTGGTACCAGTTCTGAGAAAAAAATAGGTATTGTAACTTGAATTCACCTCATATTAACCTGGTTGTCGTGCGTAACTTAGTCGCTAAAACTATTACTTTACTACTTTACTATTACTTTACTCGGTCGAAAATTTTTAAAACCTTTTTCAGGCCAACCGTTTAGAATGATGAGGTTAACATGAGTTTTCGTCATTCACATCAGGCAAATGCCGGGATGATACCTCACATAATGGTCCCAGGTCGTCTCCTTCTTTCCCCATTCCTTTCTTCGTCCTCAATTTTCCGAGTAGTATAATTGCAGAAAGACGATCATTCCTCATACGCGACGGGCTAACAGCTACAGATACCGTAAACCCAGAAATCTAATTCCTAATCCTAATATTAACCTACTAATTAAGCATATTCTCCTGAACTAAATTAGTGCTTTTATGAGTACTTTATAGTGCAATGTTCATATTTATAGCTCTAATGTTTTCATACGATACGTTAAAAAACATGATTTTCTGATCAAGTTACTTACCTGAGTTTATTGAGTTTTGATAAAAAATACACTCATCAATCGTTAAACATGGTTAACATATGTTGAAGATGTTCATCCAACCAGAAATTAGACAAGACAGCCGAAGTTACATAATGTACCTTCACTTATTGATGTACTTAGAAATCATTCGTATATGAACAAAGAAATTATGAGTATCGCAAGACTATTACCAACAAAGTTTACATCTTTTCGTAACATAATATAGCATTACTGCTGATCCACTTCTAATAGTTACTTCTTACTCTGTTCTGAGAATTATTTTATTCTTTGAAATGAGTTTGAGAAAGGAATGAATTCGTAGATACCTAGGTACAGCAGCAAAATTGACTATCTTTTGTATTACAGGTAATGTAATTGATAAACGATGTATTACCATGTGAAGAAAAAACTGTATGGTTCGAATTTAAATCAGGAAAATGAATATTTAACTGGACATACTTAATTAGCTGGCGGAGTCTAGACTGTCTTCTTTGCATACGTGTGCAAATTCATTTTTGGGGTAAAGATTACGAGAGATCAAGGGTTTCACCCAAGTGGAAGCCTCCTGAAGTACACTATTATTGTGTATATTTTATTCAACATTTCATATCATTTCGTTTCGCTTCACTCACTTCACCGTTAGCTGTGCAATCTTCTTCATCGTCTGTGGGATCCAGCTATGGATACCGGACAGGCTTCAGGACCGTCAACACCCTGGACTTCTGCTATCTGTACGAAAGTAGCGAAACGGAAGCCTCGTACGGAAACATCTAAAGCTGAAATTAGCCCAAATTTATCTGGCTCACCCCTTAGCAGCCCAGTACCGTCGTCATGATCTCCACCATCCAAGAAACATCATACTGATGACTACAGCATCTCTAGTTCAGATAATGAACATCTCATCCTCGATGAGGATTTTCCTCCTCTGCCACCTCCAAAGCTACAACCATAAATCTCTTAGTTACCTTCTTCAAAACTAATCATATCACTAATCTTATTCAAGTTTCCTCCAAGCAGTTCATTCCTCATTCTGCATATTCACCACACAAACCTAAACTACTCCCACAATATCTTACTCTCATACAGCGTTCCTGTCAGTTTTGTAAAGAATATGGTCAATCTGGTAATCATGAAGCTCTAGCCCTTCACCGTACAGTCTGAAACTATGTTAAAACTTACAAATTAAGACAATGGATCAAGGCTTGCAATTCACTTTCTGACACATCCCATCCTACAAAATATTGGAAGCGATTCAACGCACTCGCCGGAAAATAAACCAGAACGTCCTATCCACTCATTCATTACGATCAAGAACTCCACTCTGATCATGATAAAACTAATGCCTTTGCTGCCTATTTATAGGATATCTTTACGCCATTATCTTCTCACGTCATTTTCGTCATCATCCCACAGAGCACTTTAACTTCTCTTCTCCACATCTTCAACCTTACGTAAACCACACAGTCTCTTCTCAAAAAGCACTCACTGTGCCATCACTCCTGTCGACATCACGAATGTGGTTACTCGCAAATGCAACATCGCTCCAGTAATCGATAACATATCATATCGACATGTGAAAGAAGGCCCATCCATTATGCTCAATCTTCTCCCTTTCATTTATACTTTTATTTTACGCACCGGTTATATACCCACTCAATGGAAAACGTTTGAAGTTATTATGTTTCTTAAGCCACAAAAACCTCCCGAACAAGTTTCCTCTTACCGCCCGATTCAGTTCATCCCGGTTTTCACCAAAATTCTAGGAAAAAAATAATAGTCCAACGTCTTCATCTACATCTTTCACGGTACGATCTTCTGTCGATACACCAAGCAGGATTTCAGCATCAATGTCCAACTCATGAGCTTTCTCAACTACATCACTAATCAATGCAATACTGCAAAACCATCCTGCTTGGTCCTTTTGATCTGAAATAGGCATTTAATAAAGTTTGACACCAAGGACTTCTTTTTAAGTTACTCAATTTTCGCCTTACACTTGCATGAATACGATTTACTTATAATTTCTTGTCTGGACCCCTCACATACGTTTTCATCAATCAACAATCATCACATCCCACCTTTCTACATTTTGGTGTACCCCAGGGCACTTCTCTCTCCCCCTACTCTACCTGCTGTATATGGCAAATATGACTCCACTTCCTGCCAATGTTCATTTATTTCAATACGCTGACGACACAGCCTCTCTTGCTGTAAGCTGCACTGTTCTCCAGCTTAACACAGCATTACAAGAGGCGATAGATACCTTTGTCCTCTGGTGTTATAAATGGAGACTAAAGATCAATGCTAGTAAAACTTAAACTACAGCATTCCTTTCATCCAATAAACGCTCCAAAGTTCATCGCAAACAATTTTTATTAAATCTCACCGTTAATGACAAGCGTCTTCAGCTTTCTAAAACAGTCAAAATATCTGGGAATTACATTAGATAGACAACTTACATGGAAAGCACATCTACAGGATATCACAGCAAAAGTTTACTGTCGACTTAACCTTCTTAAACGACTAAATGGCACAACTTGGTGTTTTCATTCAGAACTTCTTTTAAACACCGATAAAGCCTTTCTTTGTCCGACGCTCACCTGGACTGCAGCTCCCCTTTCCCATTATCGGAAGCTTAAAATGTCCTCAAACAACACGCCCTTCGTATTGCCTACAGCATCAAACTTCCCAGTCCAACTCAAATCCTGTACGATCGAATGCCTTTTCCCCACATTTTGTTCCATCTCAAAAAGCTTCGCCTTTGGTACGTTCAGACAAGTCTCAATTTTCATCATTCGGTTCTCTAAGGCACTATTAACGCTCACACTAACTGCCACACCCCATCACACATTCTCCTTTTTCCCTTCTCTTCACATTATATCACTACTCTCTACTACCCGACCACCCCAATCTTCTGCTCACAAGGACTATTTTCATCGACCATCCTCCACCTCATATCATACCGTCATGTTCCGCGTACTAATCCTCTGTTATTAACAGGGTTTCCCATTGTCTCCCATCAATACTTGGAGCAGCCCCCAAGCGAGAAGTTTAACTTGCATCTGTCCTCTAACAATCACCCTCGTGTTGTGTTGCCAAGCGTACCCTTAAGGAAGTATTGTCAGTCCTCAAATGTACTGTAATAAATTTATTATGCCATACCGACCTTCCCCTATTCTTATGATTGCTATCGCAAAGATAGCAATACCCACCTACAGTATACTACTGTATTTAAAATAATGAAAACTCCCTTAGACCATCTCCCAGTCCTTTCCTATCAATTTTTAAACTTTTCTTCCCTCACGGAGGGCGTAACCCTCAAGTGGGAAGCCAGCCTTGGCTAGCAAAATAAAAAATAACTGGAAACCATAGTTAACCATTGGGAGAGCAATCACCGCGGGGGCAAAGAATCCTTGATTCGATACTATCCTACTTTAATTCCTATTGGGTAACATCTTGTTCAATTTCTCCTACACTCGTTTCATTCCTTAAATGTATTTTAACATTATTCCATTGTAATTATCATTCATTAACTTGTTTGCTACAGAGCATGACTATCACATATTAAAACAAAGATGTTAATTTTTTCTTTCCCTATTTCTCGAACTGTCATAATGGACCGCAAACTCAAGAATTATTATATGTTGCAGGGCATAACTGATATGTATTTTCTTTAGGTATTCACTTACTCGCTTAATTATTGTTATCATTCAATTATTTGTCGTCTCTTTTAGAGTAAACGCCACAATCTACGACTTAAATTGTAATAAATAACTAAATAATCAAGTAAACAAACAAATAAATAAATAATTAAATAAACCAACCTTCAAACCTTTCTTTTAAATTCAGGGCTCATAAACTAGCAAGCGTAAAGCAGATACGAAATATTTATCAGTAGTAAGCCTTCCATCGTTGCCGAATCTTAGTTCAGTACTTGGATGAAAAAGTCCATTGCTCGGGTATTTATCTTCTGCTCTTATCTAACAATTGGAGGGGCGCGGTGGCTCAGTGGTAGAGCGTTCACCTCCGTTGGTTGGGGTCCCTGGTTCGATACCAGCTCGCGCCGTGTGGACTTTGTGGTGGACAAACATCGTGCTCGTGGGTTTTCTCGGGGGTTTTCCGTTTCCTCCCACTTTCTTCATTCCACCATTTCACTCATCTCTCATCATCACCGTCTCCTTTAGCCTAACCGACATAACCGTGGGACGTAAGATTTAAAGATTTCATTTCATTTTTATGTAACAATTCTGATAATTTAATGTGTGTTGCATGTAGGGAAGGTGTTCTTAGAAACTGCGGGAAACATTCATACATTTTCTGCATACATTCCCTCTCAAATACGCCCTCTCAGGCCGAAAATCGAAAGAAACGGCTTCGTACTCTAACATAGGCTTAGTGGAAGTCTTTCTGTGTACATAACTTGGTGGGGCTCTGGGAGACACCCGTATGCACGAAAATCTTATGACAAATGCATATATATATATATATATATATATATATATATATATATATATACGCATACACACATATATACGTACAGAGGGAGAATGGGAGAGAGACATTATTTTTTATTATGATTATTATTTTATTATTATTATTATTAATAATAATAATAATAATAATAATAATAATAATAATAATATTATTATTATTAAATATAATGATAAAAAATTGACATGATTACATGCAAGATTTTTTTTTATTAAGATCTTACTCGCAATCTAGATAAATAATTGTAAACTGGGTTTCTGAAAAAGAGAAAAAGGACTGGGTGATGTTTAAAGAATAAAATCAGACAGTTAACTTCATAATCGAACTCATATTGAAAAATGTATTTTAAAAAGGAAATGGGTAACAGAAAATACACAACGGCCTACAGTCCTTCCCACTATTCTAGTGGCTTAGCGTTATTAGAAATACAATGTCCAGAATTTGATTCCCAATGGGAGAGCCTTGAGAAATTTATACGCATTACTGTGTTCTTTTCGGCTGTATCTTAAACTATTTGTCTATATCTTATATAGCCTTGATATTGAACATGACACAAAATAATTTCAAGCAATACAACAGCGGCCAACACACTTTCTTTATATATTCATTGCCAAGTACAAAAAACAGTTATATAATACCAAACGCTTAAAGATAATTGCATGATACAAACTATGATTTATTTAGTCATGAAATAAATTATAGTAATGAAGTGGAAACCTGCAAATATATTTTTTCTTATATATTTAACTGAAAAAATAATTGAAATCTGTCAATTTAACGTCCCACGATTACATCCCTTAGGCTAAGGGAGATGATGATTTAAGCAACTGAATGATGATGGAAGAATTAGTTAAATGAGAGCGTGGGAGGAAACAGGAGTATCCCCGAGAAAACCCACTCGAACTAAGGACCCCACACACCACAGAGAAGCGCTCTACCACTGAGCCCCTATGGCTCTAATATGTTTTAATTAAAAATAAGAGTTGGATCCCTTCCTAAGAGTTAGCAGTAGGAAGATTAAAGGCTTCATGGTAAAAATAAAAAACTGCTCTATTGCTGATAATACTTAGCTATAGTCGTCCTTCTTGGAATAAAATTTATTTTTAAATTCTCAAATTTTGAGACATATCCCATGAGGTTACGGAAACACAAGTTGGGGAAAAGTGCATTAAAGTAATAAACTTTTCTTACCTTTTTGTGTATGTAAATATTTTTATGAAGTTTTCAGCACAGTACACTACAGGAGCTTGTGTCCACAAATTATTTGCAAGAGAAACCTCCGCCTAGTTCTTCAGAAATGATGAGTATTTTAAATCGTATAGTTGTGCCTTGGTTTCCTTAAGGTTAAAAACGATAGCGCTCAATCATCGAAGGTGCTAAAAGTAGTTGCACTGTTTACAACTGGTGTTGTTTTTTTTCAAGCCGGTGTTCTTAGCATCTTGACAATTGAATCTAATTCATCATACCGTTACAACAAAGCTGGACATGACGATGTTTTTCTGTAGTATTTACAAAAACAAAAAAAAGCTAATTATTAAGTTTCAAACGTTCTAATTACAGACACCAGGGCACGTGGTGATCCGTAAGCTCGTCAATTAATATGTTAGGAAAAGAAAAGCCAATTTTTTATAGGTCGAAAAGTTAAAACTGGATATTGAAAGAGAAGCAAAAATGAGTAAATAATCTTAAAAAAAATAAAAATAGAATCTAAAAAAATTTTTCAAAAAGTCCTGAAATACTAGTGGGAAGAAAAACGTTAACTCATGTTGACTGACATACACAGGGTGTGATTAACAGGATGGTGTTCACTTTCCAAGTTGAGATCGCTTCAGGACATGCGTGATCCTTTATTCATATCTTATCATAGCAAATATACAGGACGGTCCATTTGTAATGATACTATTCCCTGTTCGGCCTAAGCTCTAAACTGCGATAAACAAAGCCACGTGAAACTAAATCTAGCTGATTTGCTGTTGGCCTACCGACGCTTGTACTCCTCCGTATAACAAAATACTTTGGATAGATTAATAATTACCTGTACCTTGGGCAGAAAGTGCTAATACATGTGCACTATACTTAATAGAATGTTAAGTTGATAATAACAAAAGAAGAATGTTTTTGAGATATGTAAATTATTATTATGGGATAGTTGTGGCTATGAAAATGTTTTATGGATACCTAGTCAGCAAGTTTGTGTGCTTGACAGTTTGAAGTAAAATATATTATAAAGTATATCAGCTAATAAATCATTTTAGCAACGTTCATCGACGTTATCATTCTAATAGAAAAGGTGAGAATAATGCTATATAATTGTTAAAGATAATATTTACGTGCAAATTAATACTACCACTCAATATTTGTATATCTTACTTAGACGGACCAGGTTGACGACTACCCTTGGTGAGTCGTTATAAAAATTTTGGTGCCGGAACCCGGGAACGAACCAGGGACCTTTTCATAAATTCTATACCCCGAAGTAAAGTAAGGGTGAATTTACTTTTACAATTAAGTTAATGAATACAAATTTGACCATATTGAGAAGTGGTAGAATAATCAAAAGGAAAATGGACACTGAAATAATGGAGAATGAATCCACTAATAGTGACAACGGTGAACCTAGTGTAACATCAAGAATGACGTCGGAAGACCGAATCTTGCTAGTTTTACAGCAGCAATTGAGTCAAATGTCTACCGAATTAAAGCAGACGATGAAGCATAACTCTGAAGAATTAAGTAGACGAATAGAACAGAAGTCTGATGAATCTAACAAGCAATACGAAGAATTAAAGCAGACGATGAAGCATAATTCTGAAGAATTAAGTAGACGAATAGAACAGAAGTCTGATGAATCTAACAAGCAATACGAAGAATTGAAGCAGACGATAGAACAGAAGATGGAACAGAAGTCGGATGAAACGAAACAATTAATTATTCAGACGATGAGCGATATTACCTCGCAGTTCGAGGAAAAGTTAAAAGGAATATCGGAGGAATGCCAGGGTAATCACAACCACCTGAGCCAAGAAATCAGTGATATAAAAAAGGATTTGGAAGTAACCGAATCTTCTGTTCAACAACAAAAGATCCAGGTCATCAATAATGCTAACAACATACGAGCAAATACGCAGTTGATAGCTACGTTACAGGAAGAAATTAGAATGCTACAGGTTAAGGACAACCCATACCGTAATAACATGTGTAGTGATCGCTTGGAGTTTCCCCACTCACCAGAGATGAACTCGCCTTCGCCGGTGTCTGATGATGATATTATATTGGAAGAGATACATCCAAAGAGTACAGATGGGCGAAACATAGATGGTGTAACGACACACCACGTTATGGATAGGAACTATCACCCAATAAATACACGGAATGATAAAAGGAAGGTAAAATTAAGTGTTAAGATGAGTGAAATTCGAGCTATGAGCAAATTCAGTGGTAAGTGTAACGAGAATGCTACTTCTTTCTTAGAGAAATTCCAGGACGAATGCAATATTATGTGTATAGATAGATCACAATATATGAAATTAATTCCTCATGTATTACTCCCACCTTGTTCATTATGGTTTAAAGCTGTACGTGATCACATCAATACATATGATGAATTTAAAGCGGCACTGATCGCAAATTATGAAAATGACTTTTTGCTTGCGAATAGAGATGCTACCATTAGAAATCAACACTTCAATCCTCGATTGCATAAATCTATTGTAGAGTTTGTTGTAAATACATACAACGAATTAAAGGTCGTTAATCCATTGCAATCGGAATCGAGAATAATAGCATCGATTCGAAATTTGCTTCCATTTAAATTGCAACAGATCTTATTTTCCACACAGTGTATGAGTTTCAACCATTTGTTAATGCTTGTCCAATGCTATGAAACCCAATACCATGCCATGAATCAACAAGCAAGAATGGGTAAAAATAAGAATAATTCAGATCATTTGGTGCCTGTTCGGAATTTAAATATCCGAAGTGTGAATAATACGGAACATAACCTAAGCCGAGTATACTCTAGCAATCAAAATGAGCAAAATAGACAAAGTTATGTAGGGAATCCGCCTAACCCAATTAATCGTAGTAATCCATATGTTAGACCCTATAATCAAAATAGGTTTAACAATAGACGAAATGTATGGCGAAATTCTAGGAATCCAGCGAACTACGTGGATAGACGTAATGGAAGGACAAGAGATGGCACTTCGCATCAAGATCCAGGTATCGAAGTAATTTCTGTACAGAACAATAATACGGGACATTATCACGATTGTGCTGTGCAATGCACTTTATTAGAACCCTACACCAGTATGAATTTAAACTAACTACGGCTGATGTGGTAGTGGTTAAACCCATATCAGCTGTAGATTCTCTTGAACATTTATCTAAAAATTTAAGTGATAATTCTTATGAGCATTTATCTTCTAATTTACATGTTCATGTTAATGATGAAAATGATCTTTCACATGACGTCTCTGTAAATAATTATTCAGAAATAGCAATTAATAGATGTCAGTACCAATTTATACCTGTTGTAAATCGTTGTTGGTTCGAGGATGATACTGTCCATGATGGTTTTAATATTGAAGAAAATTTTGTATTTTTAAAATCTTATAGTACAGCTAAAATACCTATTAAAGTCAATGGGTTAAGCACCGAAGCTTTACTAGATACAGGAGCAAATGCCTCTCTATTATCGTATTCATTGTGGAAAGCAATTACTAGTAATTATTCGAATCCCAAATTACAAAAGGCTGAGAACCTTATTATAGTTGATTTTACCGGTAAACATAAAAAGAGAGTAGCTGGAATCACTCGTGTGACAATAACTATTCAAGATTTTGAAATATCAATTCCTATTCTGGTAATAAAGGAACTTAACGAGAAATTAATTATGGGTTTAGACTTATTATCTCAATTACGTGTCATGCTTGATTTTAAAAATCAAACGTTGACTATACCGGGTATACCTCAGGAAATCGTGCAGAAACTGCTGCTTCCAAAATTAGATAATCTTGCTTGTCAATGTAATGATATTTCTCCTGTAGTGAATAATGCTTCTGTTAGTGCTGAAAGTGGTAAATTAAATGATCAACGAATGGAAGACACACGAAATGTGGTGGATATAAAGGACGATGTATTATTTTCTGAACGTGTTAAATCACTCGAAAGCAGCCTTGACTTTACTGATAATACAGTAAAAGCTAACTTTAAGGATATCTTATTTAAACATAGAAATGTCTTTTCCGAACGTCCTGGGCGTTGCAAGGATTTTGTTTATTCTTTTAAAGTTAAAACAGACAAACCCATAGTAACCAAGCCCTATATAATTCCATATAGATACAGGGAGAATGTACGTCAGCAAATTACAGATATGTTAAGAGATGGGATCATTAGGCCTTCACGAAGCGTCCATCTTAATCCATTACATGTTGTTCCAAAGAAAAATGGTTCTCTACGTGTGGTATTAGATTTGAGACGCACGAATAGTCACATTGATCTGGAACAAGTGAGGTACCCTCCAGTGGAAGAAATACTAGCTTCCTTACAAGGGAACACTGTATTCGGAAATTTAGATCTAGTGATGGCGTATAATCAGGTCGAATTACATGAAGATTCTAAACCGTACACCGCATTTAGTTTTGAAGGTCACTTATACGAGTACAATCGTGTAGTCTTTGGGCTTATCAATGGTAGTGCGGCGTTAGCATCCTGCTTGAACAAAGTTCTAGGTCAAGACTTACGTAGCAACGTGATAACTTATGCTGATGACATCTTAATCATGGGAAAAAATCCACATGAATACTTGAAGTACTTAGACATCGTTTTAGACAGATTGGAAAGTTCGGGCCTTACTATCAATCTACAGAAATCCAAATTTCTGCAGAACTCTATAGAATTTCTTGGGTACCAAATTGATGCCTCTGGTTTACGATTCAGTCAATTTAAAGTACAAGCCATAGAAGATCTGCCTGCTCCAGTAAATGTGAAACAGACACGACAAATATTAGGGCTCTTCAATTGGTTTCGCAAAGCCATCCCGCGATTTGCTGAGATAGCCCAGCCTTTATTTATGATCATAAAGAAAGGAGTACCATGGCAATGGGGTCCGATCCAAGAACACAGTTTCAATAAGTTGAAGGAATGCGTGAAGCGAAATATCCATTTGAACCATCCCAGATACGACGTTCCTTTCTATGTTCAGTGTGACGGTTCTCAACTTGGAATCTCTGCAGTACTCTGGCAACCTAACCCAACTATTCAGGAACCGGCTGTTATTTATTGCGCTAGCCGTACTTTAAAGAAAGCGGAAAAGGGGTACACCACAACAGAGATCGAACTTTTGGCTGTACGTTTTGCAATACAAAAATTTGCTCCATATCTTAGCGGATGTCATTTCATAGTACTTACCGACCATAATTCATTACGATACCTTAACAGCGTACAGGGATATAATAACAGATTACTTCGCTGGTCGTTAGATCTTCAAGCTTATGATTTCGAAGTACAACACATTAAAGGGGTAGATAATGGACCCGTAGATACATTATCACGTCTGTTTCCTGGAGAAGAACAACATATTTTGTCCATTAACGAATTTAAGATCTTACAGGATGAAATAGCTACCATTTCAATAGAAGATTTACGAGAACATCAAATGAAGCATCATGAATATAAACAAATCATGAAACATTTATCTTCATGCGGTGAAGGATGTAATTGTCCCAAACAATGGAATCTCAGATTTAAATTATCTAATGGAATTTTACTCATTAAAGATTTTAAATTCAAATCTAGGAACAAAATTTGCGTTCCACCTACGTTAACAGCACGCATATTAAAGGCCTACCATGATGATTTCGGACATTTTGGGTCGTAAAGGTATGTGCCTTGGTTAATAAATCCTTTTACTGGAAGGGAATGAGAGCTCAAATCAAAAATTATATCAATGACTGCATTGAGTGTATGCGAATTAAACACAATTACCAAGCTATACAAAAACCAATGCTCTCAATAACGCCTGAGAGACCACATTCATTTCTGTCGATCGATTTATATGGACCGTTACCAAGAGCAGCTACTGGAGAAACTTATTTGTTAACAACCATGGATATCTTTTCACGATATGTAGTAGCCTATCCCTTGCGTAGAGCAACTTCCGCTGCTATCGTAAATAAAATTCTGAATGTATATATTCCACATTGTGGCCCTATCGAACATATATTATGCGATAACGGTTCACAATTTAAAAGTGATGTGTTCCTCAAAGCCATGAACAAGGCTAACATTAAAATTCATTTTGTAACTCCGTACCATCCCAGTAGCTCTGTTGTAGAAAATGTACATCGCAATTTTGGTATGTTGTTTCGACATTTTTGTAAAGATAAACATGCCAAATGGATTAAACATGTCAGTCAAATCACATACCTTTTGAATCATTCTATATCAGACACTTTAGGTGTGTCTCCTGCTAATGTGCATAATGGTTCTGATTTGGTTTTCCCTGTGGAACAACATTTTGATGTCAAATTAGAAGATTCGACAATTATGGATTCTTCCAGTTTAGTGAATATGGTAAAAATCCGAAGACATAACAAATTTTTGAAACGTAATTCACAAGTAGAGTCTTTGCAAGAAGGAAAATATCGGATCAAGGTCAATGACTTAGTTTTTGTTAAACAACATCCACAAAGTAATATGTTGTTAAAGAAGATTTATAAATTTTGTGACATTTTCTCAGGTCCTTATTTATGTTTTAAGGAAATAAATCCTAAAGTTTTCGAATTGTTGAACGCTAAAACGGGTACGTCAATTGGACTTCGTAATATAGATGAGTTAAAGGTGTGGAAACCTACTCAGTATACAAAGGAAAAATGGATGCATCTAGTGAAAGAGCTAGTTGCGCCTGACATTCTTGCTCAAATAAATAGGAATGAAGAAGACTGAAAAAAATATATATATATATTATACCAGAAGGGTGTTTTCTGTTTATGTAAAAATAGACTTATTTTCTTCCTTTTTGGTTATTCAAACGTAGGTTCTGTTTAATTTTTGATTTTTGTTCAGTTAGATTTTCTTTGATTTTCATTAATCAACGATAAGTTTTCAATGATTTGAATTCTTTCTTATTAACGTGAAGGATTATAATTTAATTCATGATTGATTAAGCACAAGAATTGTTGTCATTATATAAATTTGTGTTGAAACTTTATTGTTAAAAATAAGTATTATTGAAGTGTACGATTTGTTATAAATGTATCTATATATATCTATGAAATGTAATAAAGATATATACGAGGTGTGATCAAAATATGTAGAACATATATAATATAAGAGCACTATTGTAAACGGACCAGTGGTTCTTGAAGATAAAAGCCAAGCTCACTCATGACTTTTATATTCAGTCCAATTGTCGGGCGACATTTTATATAACAAAATACTTTGGATAGATTAATAATTACCTGTACCTTGGGCAGAAAGTGCTAATACATGTGCACTATACTTAATAGAATGTTAAGTTGATAATAACAAAAGAAGAATGTTTTTGAGATATGTAAATTATTATTATGGGATAGTTGTGGCTATGAAAATGTTTTATGGATACCTAGTCAGCAAGTTTGTGTGCTTGACAGTTTGAAGGAAAATATATTATAAAGTATATCAGCTAATAAATCATTTTAGCAACGTTCATCGACGTTATCATTCTAATAGAAAAGGTGAGAATAATGCTATATAATTATTAAAGATAATATTTACGTGCAAATTAATACTACCACTCAATATTTGTATATCTTACTTAGACGGACCAGGTTGACGACTACCCTTGGTGAGTCGTTATATCCGCAAAATAGTTCATATGAAGCTCCACATAAACCTACTACATTATTATAAATGACAAAGAATATAATGCAGATTGTCTAATAATACTGCAATCGAGTGTGGTTTATGAAACAATAGAAATAAACACTAAACATGCGCAATAATTATGGCGCCAATTCAACTGTGAAGGAGTGTTCTGCTTTTAAAGTCTGAAAGATGGCTGGTATGAATCCCGGATCCGCGAGTGTTGTGCTGAAACATCAACAAGGTAAACTACTAAGCACCAAGGTAAACTACTAAGTTAACTAAGGTAAACTACTCACTAAGCAACAATTGTTTACCAGCGAATATTTTTTAATCTTTCGAGTTTTTTCTTTCTTTCCTGCTGCTGCTGTAAGTATCTGGACCTGGACAACACTAGGCAGTATTGTCAAAATGCACGTGTATAATTTGCTCCTCCCAGTGAGGAGTGGGAGTGATACATTACTAGCCAATCAGGGGCGGATCCAGGGGGGACGATCGGGGCGATCGCCCCCCAGAAGAGGAAGCTTTCTTATTATATATATATATATATATATATATATATATATATATATATAAAACCCATCCCAAAGTTTGGAGCCCTTAAAAGTAGCAGTATGACAACCCACTGCCCCCCAGAAGTCGGTCCTGGATCCGCCCCTATTGCCAATCGTAATTGTAACAAGTGGAAGGATATACATATTTTGTTTATTGGAGTTTAGAGCTTACGCTGAACAGGTCATAGTAAATATCTCAGAAATCGTAGAAGGCAGAGAAGCGAAATTTTGCACCAGGAAACTATAGGGAGAAAGCGGACAACGTCCTAGGTATTTTGTAACATCACCGGATGAACAGTGTTGCAAACCCAATATAAAGTTATGTTTTTTTTTTTTCAAATGGTACTATGTCAGATCATTACATATTTCAAAACAACAGGTCAAATGAAAACTTATCACGTTTAATATTCAGTGTTATAAACTAAGGATGTTATAGTGTCACAAATATCCGAAGTTTGGAACCCTCTATTACATAAACAGCACAACGGAGATGGACAGGATAATGCACTTCGAAAGTACCTTAGCGTTGGATACCATGGACATGGTATGACGTTTCGAATGAATAGAAATGAAATTACAGGGCTTGAATTTTTTTGAATTTTCTTGAAAATCTTTATTTCGAAAAAATGCTTAGGTAAGTATCGTATCTAGTTATTTGTATGGTTTGCAATGCACGTACAAATTATTTTGCCGTTTGCAGCACTTCGATATCTCAAACCGCTCTGCAAATATGATAAACATTGATAAAGTTCACACCACTGCTGAAAATGGCGTATTTGTGGAAATTATTGAAAACTATTGTTGTTTTCCTTCTCTTTTATATCATTAAAGCAATACCGGTAGCTTTTCGGCCATTCCATCGTAACGGGTGTTACATTTGGACGATTATAAATTGATATAGTGTTGTACTTATTGGGCCAAGATATATGAAACTGTCTCGAAACATCACCGTTTGTCTGTATATTTTAGTAGACACTAAATTCGTTACACATACATGATACCAGAACTCAGTGATACCGAAAAATCTGGCGTAACGGGCGTTACAGCAATTCGACATGCACTTTCAGATGCATGTAAAGTTAAGTCAAACTCTGCGAATGTCCAGCTCAAATTTTGTTTTCAATTATATGTGTACTTTTCTGAGAGTATGCTGCTGTAAATAATGCAAACAGAAATTTCATAAGTGTAATGGCTTTTATTTTTAAAAAAATGTTCGATACTGTAACGGGTGTTACACAAATTGTAACGGGTGTTACACAGTGTGAATGAACTTAAACTAACTTCACTTTTAATGAACATATTATGTAAAGAACAAAATATTACAATGTTAATAGATAAAAAGTGACATATGTAGTAAGGTGTAGGAAATAAAAATACAAAATAATAAACATGTAAATCAGAGAAATGTGGAAAGTTTCAGTATTAAACATGTAGGTCTGTTCATACACTGATCATCAACAAAAGCCAATTCTTCTTATGCTTCAGTAATATTAACTTTGGACTAAACTGATACACAACTTTACATTGTTCCTTAATTTTCATAATCAATCTCGTCATGAAAATGAATTATAATTTCGAAATTTATACTTTTCGTGTGTAGTTCGAACTTATTTTCGCCGCAAGATCGTAAGAACATAACTCTAATATCACTATTTTCGTCCACAAGTTCTTGACAAATTCCAATTTGACGACAGTTTTTGTTACTTGTTTCACCTTTCGCTGCCACCAAGACAATTCATTTCAACAAAAAAAAAAACATATTCCTTCCGCAGAAGGCTATCACAACTTCATTCGCAGAGTGTATTTTATCTTTGGAGTCTGTGTACACGTCATTGTAATGCGAGTTTTGTTTTTCTGGTTTCTCGATGGTAACTTTTTACGGATGTACTGCTGGAATGTTACCTATTGTGCCATTTTCATCTGTTTTGGAAATGTCAAAAGTATTATTTCCATTACTTATGTTTTCTGATTATTGTATCTTCAATGAAAAAATATTGCTCTTCTTTAATAGATTCAAGCGGACAACAAAATAAATGCTCTAATTCAAATGGAACTAACATTTTGAGCATTCTGTCTTTGGGGTTTCGAAAATGTACTGTAAAAGTGATGGCTCGACTCGAAAAATGTATATTTTTCTATTGGAAGAGCCGTGTCTCGACTCGAATTTTGTCAGGAAAATCCAGTCTCGACTCGTCTCGTGCGCATCCTTAAAAATATGTCATTTCACCTGGAACTAAGTCACATGTAAACTACTCTGCTACATTTGCCATCTAAATTAAATTATGTACTATTTAATGCATCCATACCGAAATGTGGCCAGTTTTTCAATTTCAATATATAGGGTGCCTACCATATGGATGATATTTAACGAATGAGGGCTGATCCTGTTTAGTCAATTAGCTGTACTAGTATTAACGCACAATTGCACACATATTTGCACCAGAAAAAATGATAGGGTTTATCAGGTTTTTAAAAATATGACATAATATTGCAGCCCCTAATGATTTACTAAACGAAGACTTTCAATAGCAGCGAATTGGGCTTCTGATGAAGTAGACTTTTAGTATGTTATGAGTACTCAATTTAAATACGGCGCTTTTATGCTATTTAATCACTACTCTGGATGTGCGATTTAATGGGAGGTTGAGAGAGAGTCCCTCATTCCACGATATCTCCTAGATGTTACTTTCTGTGGAGTACATTTCATCATTTACGGTACAATGTCCCTTGATTCGCACACTGCTCACCTTACCATAATTCATGTCTTCAGAAGAGGACCCTCTATAACTTTACTAATTTCAAATTCCCTCTTTAGAACCTTAGAGCTAGCCTAAGTGCACAAAATATCACTGTCAATCCGAGCTAGCAATTCACATGTAACACCCGTTACACTGGCAATGTAATACCCGTTACGGAGTTTTTGCCTATTAAATTAGAAATATAATGTTATTCACTTTCCTGTAGTATTGTGTATGTGCTCAATTTTACTTTCGCAAAAGATAGGCTACTTCTGACTTTCAGTACAAGTTGTATAGCAAAAAATATATCTGTATTGTAATGGGCGTTACATAATTACATTGGTACCAAAAATAATCAAATAGTAAACTACCTAATATATTTATAGTTTTAAAACTTCTGAGCTTCAGTTCCCAAAATGTACGTGCTTGTCTACACCGCAGTGTAACAGAATCGAATACTTATCACGTGATAATCAGGGGTGTCCAAAATTGCTAGTAAATTCTCCCTTCTACTGGCTTCTTGCAGCATGGAATTTCAATTGCTTAAAAAAGACAAAAACTAAAACTTCTTAACAAGAAATCAATCTGCATAGTAAATTTTGAACCTCTCTGGTCATTTTTATATAAATAATGAGCAAAATATATTGAAAACAATTTTCTGCCCTTAGGCTCATATTCACGTGGAATGGCCGTTTTAGTAATTGTAGTTACAACAAGTTCTCGCGATCGGATGATTTAAGCAGTGTTGTAAACTTCAGCAATGTTTATCATATCTCAGGAACGTTTTTGGATATTGAAGTACCGTAAACGATACAATAATTTGTACGTGCATTGCACACCATACAATGATACTTACCTAAGCATTTTTTCGAAATAAATCATTAAAAAATTGAAAAAAATCAAGCCCTGTAACTTCGTTCCTATTCATTCGAAACAAATCATGCCATGGCCATGGCGTTCAACGCTAAGGTACTTTCGATGTGCATTATCCTGTCCATCTCCGTTGTGCTGTATGTGTGATAGAGGGTTCCAAATTTTGAATGTTTCTAATAACATCCTTAGTTTTCAACACTGAATAATAAATACAGTATTTTAAGTTTTTATTTGGCATGTTGATTTCACATATGTAATAACCTGACTTAGTACCATTTGAAAAAACTTTATATTGGGTTGGCAACACTGTTCATCCGGTAATGTTACAAAATACCTAGAACGTTGTTTCATCCATATAATTTCTTGGTGCAAAATTTCGCTTCTTTCCCTCTTAAGATTTCTGAGATATTTACTACTATCATTATAAGTAGACCACCTGTTAAAATTCAGTATTATTCCTTTGTGTACGCCACTACTTATGTTTAGTTAACAATTTTTCACTTTTAGGTTAATAAATCTGTCAGCTGCAAATATGTGTAGAGGTTTTGATTTAACAGCGTTTGATAGAAAAACTTTGTGGACAAAGATTATTATACGTCCATTTCGTTAGAATACTTTTTTATGACAAAACCAGTAAAGTCATAAGGCAGTGATGGTCCAAGGCAGTGGTTCCCAACTTACAGGACATGAAGAACTCACAACGGGGGCGAAAGCATGTAACAGAAATAAATTATTGAATTAGGAATAAAGTTGCATTTTTAATGACTATTTACAATTTAACTTTTGTAGTATATTTTACAAACACTACATGCTTGAGATTTTTATATGGTAATCAGAATGTTTGCAAGAAATAGATATAAACTGGTATTATTATTATTATTATTATTATTATTATTATTATTATTATTATTATTATTATTATTATTATTATTATTATTATTATTATTATTAGTATTAGTATATCTCGGTTTAAACCAGTTTCAGCTTTATAATCTGACGACCGTCTCTGGCAAGTGCAGATTATTTGAGGCGTTCTTCTCCAATCAACTTCCTGACCATTGATTGATTTTGAGTTTAACGCCCCGTTCAGCAGCGAGGCTATATGAGACGTGGACCTACTGATTTACGTGGAATCCGAACCACATGAGCTCCCGCCAAGAATTGAACCCAGGACTCCCACGCCAAAGACGCTTCCGTAACCGCTTAGCCACGAAGGAGCTCAACTTCCTGACCATAAGAAGCTATCTAGCATCATTGTCTTCTGTAGGTTTGTTTTCCGTTTATCTGTTTCACTTGCGTCTCTTTTTAAAGACGGAGCTCCTCCGTGGCTAAGCGGTTAGCGTATGCGCCTTTGGCGCGGGAGACCCGGGTTCGATTCCCGGCGGGAGCTCATGTGGTTCGGATTCCACGTTAATCAGTAGGTCCACGTCTCATATAGCCTCGCTGCTGAAAAGGGACGTTAAACTCAAAATCAACTCAACTCTTTTTAAAGACGATTGCTGTAGCTGAGATAATGGTTGTTCTTACTGAACAGGGGCGTTATTTATTAGGGCAGGAGGGAGCAATTGCCCACTCCCAAGAATTTGACTGTAAGACATACATATACTTTAATCTATTATCTACTAATATACTAATACAAAACGTGAAAGTCTTATGTAAGTGGCGCTCTTGCCTCGCTCAAGCAAAATCTGAAATGACGCCCCTGTTTCTTACATTTCCTTAATTTCTGGATTTCGTCTGCCAGATCTTTATATTTGCTTATTTTTGTACTGTGCTGTATATTATGAATCAATGGTACTGCTACATCTATGTGGGTTACTTTTTGGTAGAATGCGCACAAGACAAGATTTGTGGCTGTCTCGTCTCGAAAATGTGCTGTAAAAGTGATATCTCGACTCGAAAAATGCATATTTCTCTATTGAAAGAGTCGTGTCTCGACTCGAATATTGTCAGGAAAATCCTGTCTTGACTCGTCTCGTGCGCATTCCTACTTTTTGGTCCATTTTATTGATAACTAGCATCAATTATCAGCTTCGGTGGGTTAAATTAAGCAAAATAGTAATGTGAGAGGGTGCCGATTCTCTGTAAATTTGGGGGGGGGGGGCATTAAGATGCAGAAAGCATATATGAGGATTTTAAGACAAATTGCATTCAAATTATGCCAAATATTGTAAATTTACAAATACAATGAGGGGGCCCACATGAGCTTTGGGGAGCGGCCCCCTCGGCGCCCTTGGTAATGTGTTCCGCTAGTCAGTCACTCTTTACTATTACTAACGCGCTGTTTGACATCGGTCATTTTCGATGATTTTTATATATCCCCTCCCCTCCCCATGTTGCGGGCCACGCCATCAGAAGTGTCATTGCTCATCCTAGGTACCCCGAAAACTGTGAATTCGACACTGATATTGGTCATTTCGATCATTTTTATAATATCTCCCCCTACCCAAGTTGTGGGGTTGAATTTGGATTTAAACGGCATCAGAAGTGTCACTGTTCATCTCAGCGACCCCTAAAATTATGAATTCGACACTAATATCGGTCATTTTTTATCATTTTAATGTCTCTCTCCTCCCCCACCTTTAAGTTACACCATCAAAGTGATATCTCAGGTTTAAACTTCATCTAGGTTGTAAATTTGATCAAGATCAGTCCGATGGTTCAAGAGTTATTAAGTATATATAAACTCTTCTATTCCCCTCCCCTAAGTTCTACCGTCTAAGTGAAATGAAAAAAAATCTCAGGCTCCAACCTGATCTATGTTTGATCGAGGTTGATCGTTTGGTTCAAGGGTTAGTAAGTTTTATTTATTTTTTTAATTTCTCCCTCCCCCTCCACTAAGTTCTATCATCAAAGTGAATAAATAAATACCAGCCCAGACCCAAACCTCATCTATGTTGAAAATTTGATCAAGATCGGTCGGGGGCCTCAAGAGTGATGAAGTCATAAAGACAGTCACATTTTTTTTTATTTTTACATATATCTCCCCTCCCCTTACCCTACATTGCACCATTAAAGTTGAATGGTAAAAATCATTCCAGCTCCGAATGTCATTTATGTGAAAAATTTGACCGAGATCGGTTGGGTGGTTCAAGAGTTAAGTTTTATTCCTTTTATGAATCTCCCTCTCTCCTCTCCTCCATAGCCCCTATGTTCTACTGTCAAAGTAAAAATATTTTTAAAATTCAGGCCCGAACCTCATCTATGTTGAAAATTTTATCAAGATCGGTCGGATGATTCAAGAGTTATTAAGTTTCATTCATTTTCACATATTTCCCCCTCCCCTCCCCCTCCTTTAAGATCTACCGTCAAATTGAAATGATAAAAAACTTTCCAGGTTCGAACCTCATCCATGTTGAAAATTTGATTGAGATCTATCGGGTGATTCAAGAGTTATTAACTCACGAACGTAATCACTTTTATTTTTATATACAAGGTGTCCATAAAGTCCGTTGCTACCCCGTGTATACTCGAAACGACTAGGAATATGAGAAAACGCAAAAACACGGTCATCATTATTTTAAGCGGCTTGAATTTTGAGCTATAAAAGGTTCCACCCCAGACACCCCTATATAGGGGTACATAGGGTCAACTTAAAATTTTAAATAACAAAGGAGGTGGTGTAATATATCGTTGAAAAGGACTTGACAGGAGAAATATTTTGCCGAAAGTTTCAAGTCCCTATGTTGGTCCTATCCAAAATGGCTGGGGTTCACATTTCGTTAATAAAGTCCGTTACCACCCCGTATATCTTCAAAACAACTGCCAACATAAGAAAACGCAAAAACACGTCCATCATTATTTTAAGGAGCTTGAATTTTTAGCTATAAAACGTCCACTCCAGACACTTTCATATAGAGTACGTGAGGTCAACTTGAAAATTTTAAATGGCAAAAGGAGTCAAGTAATATATCGTTGGAAAGGTTTTGACAAGAGAAATATTTTCCTGATAGTTTCAAGTTCCTAGGTTGATCCCATCCAAAACGGTGCGGGTTCACATTTCGTGTCCATAAAGTGTGTTGCCACCCGTGTATTTTCGAAACGACTAAGAATATGATAAAGTGCAAAAACACGGCCGTCATTATTTTAAGAGGCTTGAAGTTTGAGTTATAAAAGGTCCATCCCAGACACCCCCAGATAAGGGTACAAGGGATCGTGTTTTTGCATTTTATCATATTCTCAGTTGTTTCGAAGATACAAGTGGTGGCAACGGACTTCATGATGGGGTCGACATAGGGACTTGAAACTTCCGGCAAAATATTTATCTTGTCGAGTCCTTTTCAAGATGTATTACTCGACCCCCTTTGCCATTTAAAATTTTCAAGTTGACCCCACGTACCCCTATATAGGGGTGTCTGGGGTGAACCTTTTATATCTTATAATTCAAGCTCCTTAAAATAATGATGGGCATGTTTTTGCCTTTTCTCATATTCGCAGTCAATTCGAAGATACACGGGGTGGCAACGGACTTTATGGACACTTTGTATATTTATTTTAGTATATCTTCCCTCCTCCGCTCCCCTATGTCGCTCCTTCAAAGGGAAATGATAGAAAGCACCCCAGGCAAGAACCTCATCTGTATTGAAAATTTGATCGAGATTGGTATTTTGGTTCAAGAGCTTTTAAGTTTTATTTAATTTTTATAACTCCTCCCCCTCCCCTAAGTTCTACCGTCAAAGTGAATAGCTAAAAACACTCCCAGGCCAGAACTGTATCTACGTCAAATATTTGATCGAGATCAGTCGGGTGGTTCAAGAGATTAAGATTCACAAACATAGTCACTTTCAATTTTATAATATAGATAGTGATGTCGGGTGTGTTTGCAGGTACCACCAGTGATTCTTTCCGTGTAATATGTCAAAAACTAGTGAATGCTTTTGGCAGCATTGTCGTGTTTTTTACAAAGTGTGTGGAAGCCATTATATGATATAAACCTTGCCGAATATATTATTATTATTATTATTATTATTATTATTATTATTATTATTATTATTATTATTATTATTATTATTATTATTATTATTATTATTATTATTATTATTATTAATCAATATCTAAGAACTCAATGTTGCATTTGAAACAGAGAAGGGGTCAAAAAACACGCGCACAAAGAAAGGGTTTACAGAAAAGATGCAAGTAAAAAATCCAGTTTTTCAGAGAGACAAACTTAAATAACTCAAATTTAAATTTGTTCTTAATTCTACCTTATGAATGTAACCATTTAATCTTCATGCGAAACTTTGGATTCCTCGTAATATAACCTCTTCAACAAACGCAAACTACAAATTCATTAGTTTAAAATGCACTCGGTTCTAACACGATTACAACTATTCTTTTTTTTTAGTTGCAATGGTAACAATTACGACGTATGAACTTTAAAAATATAAGAAATTAATCAATGCTTATTTCGTTTAATACTACCATAATACCATGATCTTTGTCAAAAATTTCACATTTGTAAAGTCAGCCATAGTAGCTTCTTGAAGCATCTCTTTGTTTAATCTAAATTATCTGTGATTGGATCTTCCGCAATCACAGTTGTGGTTGAGATTTTTCGGCTTTCTTTGATCTTGAGAGATAAACCTATCATCGTATAGTTACGTCACAATGAATCTCCAATTAGGGATCGTCTTCCCATTGTCTTTGTCTTTTACCGGAAGCAGTGTTAAGTGGTGGACGTACATTTATCTTCGTCGATATTAAACGTGGACAAATAGAAATTTTAAAAGTAACAACACGAAATAGTTGAGACCTTCCATGTCTTTGGACAGTATATGTATGCAGAGTGTGTTTGCTGTGCTCAATGGACGATAGAGTTACGACTGTGTGAGCAAATTCATACGTCAGAGCGTGAGTGGCTGACGTAAGCCATTTTTGTTGGTGAAGCTTAGCTGTCTGGAGTTGAAGCAGAATTCCATTTTTAGAAGTCACCGTGAAACTACTCAGCCGAGTAGTGGTGTAGGATATTTCTTTGAGAAGCCCAACAAGGACTGACAAGGTAGAAAAGTAAACAACATTCTATTTTCCATGGAGGAGATCGACAAGTAAGTGTGGTAGAAGTAAAATCCAAGTTGTTGTTTTCGGCCGAACAAACCTGCTAAATTTTATCATTGGATTGGTTACGAGTTATTCTTTTGGTGTTATGACGCCGGACATAATGTGCTAAACTCTGCATAGTTTTCCTTAAGTTATACAGTATATAAATTTCGAGATGTGACACAAAAACTACTCGTTCAATCGCGGGGGGGGGGGTAGTATTCTTTCTTTGAGTTTCAGTGTGGACGATTGTCATAAACAGTCCGTGAAGTGTGTGTACTTTCAAGTACATACCTTTCACCCCAAAGTATTTATTTTGAATATGTAATCTCAGACATATTTTTATATTGTTCCGTACTGCTATATGTTACAGAATTAAATCCATTCTCTGGTTTCGTGCTCACCTTCACTTTAGGTTGGATACGATGAGACAAATGTTTACAAAGTTTCGGCTCACATTAATAACAAGGGTGCTAGTACGACTATTGACAATGGGAGATGTTCATCAGCAGTGAAATGCTCGCTCTGTCTATGCATAGGAGTCTATGCATAGCAAATTCTCTAACACTGAAATCAAGGACTATTTTTCAGACCAAACTATCTATGCATAGCAGTGGTAAATCTTCTATAACTGTTATGTTTATCCGTGTGTCTGCTGACATTTATCAGAGCAAGAATGGTACGAAAGGAACGCTGGTAAACATAGCAATGAGGATCATGTCAAATTTAAGGTTAATAATATTTTGCAGTTAAACAATCTATTTGGCAACCAACAATGTTTTACAGCTACACAGATTTGATAGAAACAAGGATATATTAGATTTTAAATGATACAGTACATTGAAATCACCGTTATCCCGAAAATTGTAAAAGGATTGACTTCTTTAACGAAATCAGCCGAAATACCGCTCTAAGTAGGCCTATCTATTGCGAAACAAGGAATTGACAATTTCGCTTTCATTTAAGAGTAATTGTGTGAAGTAGCGGACGAACTAACATCATAATTTTAAAAGTTAAACTGTCTGATGATAATACGGAGATTTTAAAAGTGAATTTAGTGATATATGGCTATACTCCATCTTCTTCCTTAAGGTTAATTCACACATACTGTCCTGTTCCTGTATCGTGTACCTCTTTCGTGCCGTGGTCCACAAAGTTTATTTTAAGACTTTGACGCTCAAAACTCATTGGGTTATCTTTTTTAATTCTTACATGACATACCGTGTCCGTGCTGTTCCCCTGCCATGGGTATACAATGCCACCTTGCAGAGAAATCACCTTGGTCGCGATTCGACGGCCGCGATGCTTTGGCTTTCCTCACAGTAATCGAAGCGACAGGAAGTTGACAAGAACCAAGAGAAATTATGTAGAAAGCAGTAACAGTACATGATATTTGTGAATTATTGAAGACAGCACAGATGAAACATGGCAGAATAGCGACAAGGGCAAGACACCCTATGTCTCAGTCAACCTATGATAATTTTTTCAAACCAAAATCAAATTTACCTTCTTCGGTATCGGTATTGATCATTATTGAAGAGCAAAAGCGACAACAGATAAGAAGAAACAATTTTCCGAAATTGATTGAGCATACCAAGAATAAGTTTCAGTTGGACCCATATCTCTCTCCACTAAAACAGGAAGTTATAGAACTCTTGCTTTCGATATTACTGTTTATCTTCATAGTAAAAGATAGCAAGATATGCTTTCCTAAATATAAAGGCAACCAAGAAAGTTCTGTCGTTTTTTCATCCATTACCTTCGAACATCAATATGTCACCTAAGACGTACCTAGAAAATCAAAAATAGACCCCAACAGCGTCGACGACATTCTGCCAGTGTTCTGGAAGGCCATGGATTCCATCGCGATAAGACTTGGTGGGACGTGAAGCGAAGAAGGTATCAAGTGCATTTTCACCTCTACTAGGGATTTGAACTGGCGTACTCTAAGGTGATTGTCCAAGGAATAGAACAGGTGATAATCGGATGATTCAATGTCCGGGGAGTATGGTGGATGACATAGTTTCCTATCCAAGGCGTAGAATGGTGTCATGGGTCATCCTAGTCACGTGGCGCTTAGCGTTGTCCTGTAACAGGAGGATCCCTTTGCGATTCAGAAGTGAAGGCTCAGAGTTTTGAACTTTTCTTGAATACGGCTCAACTGCTAAGAGCACACAGCTGCATTGATGCTCTGAGCAGCTGGTAGCAGTTCCCGATGCACAATGTCGCAGGCAGCCCACCAAAAACACAGGAGGATCTTCTTCTCGTGCAGTGCTAGTTTCGGCTGTTTCGGAACCGGTTCATGGGATGATAAACAATGATGACGGCGCCGTGGGGTCTCGTACAGGACCCACTTCTCATCACAAGTCAACACCCTGTCCAGAAATGGCTCCTTCCTCAGACAAGACAGCAGAGAAACACAAGTGTCTGCTCGCGTTGTCTTCTGGCCCGGAGTCAAATCATGTGGAAATTATCGACTCAACTTGTAGTGCTTCCCAAGTTGATAGAGGTGCTGCCGATGGTTTCTCCACTCACACTGAATTTTAGCCTCAGTTCCTCACATGTCTGGCCTTTTACCATAAGTTCGCCTTTTACCATAAGTATCTGTACAATGTGGAACGAAACTATTTATTTTCCTTATGCAAATCCGTAAACTTAAATTCTGGTATGAAAAAAAAATCATATCTACTACAATAAGTACTTAATAACAAAGCCGTCTCTCTCGTCAGTCAAACGATAACGTACCAGCAAGAGAGGGACACTGTGGCACAGTGATACAGTGCTTGCTTCTGGTGTATGGGGTTCGTGGTTCGATCCCCTGCCAAGTAAGTTTGTGGTGGACAACATCGTGTTCATGGTTTTTTTCCAGGTCTACTCCAATTTCCTTCCATATTATCATTCCACCGATTCTTTCGTTATTATTTGCTTCCCTTAATTATTGTCTCTCCCTTAGTCTAAAACGTATAATCGTGGACGTTAAACTGAGATATCTAATTATTTCTTTACCGAATGAAGAATAGTGGAAGCATAATATCAACCCAATTTTGCTACAACGCCTTCTTTTACATCTCAAAGGCAAAATGTTAAATATATATAACATCTGTAAAGTATACTAAAGCCAAATTGTAAATTCTAATTGCAATTGGTATTTTATCAATAATTTCACAGGTTATTTCTTTTGGAACCTTGCGTCCTCTAGAGGTTCGCTCTAAGTTTGGAATCACTGCATTAGAATATTAATGACTGAAAAAGGAGTCTACTCTTATCACCCTAATCCACACCAAAAATATATTCTTAAATGTATGTTACAATTTTTCTTTAACTAGAGTACGTATATTAAAAAACAGATGTTATAATGAATGATGTTATAACAGCTTCTGATTTCATTAGAAAATCGAGGATAGAATTTGCTGTTCGAATACATACCTTATTATAGAAGAGCAGGTAGGAGACGCGATAACTCAGTGGTAGAAGGCTTACCTCTGGTGGGTGGGGTCTCGGTTTCGATCCCCGACCAAGTACGTTTGTGATGGATAACATCTTGTCCGTGGGCTTTTTCGACATATTCTTGTTTCCTCTTACATTTTATTCCACAATTCTTTCATCATTCACTTGCTTTAATCATTGTCACCTTTTAACCGCGTGGAACATTAAACTGAAAAATTGCATTTCATTTCATAAAAGAAAAGAAATGAAGTGAAATCGTTGAGTTTTACGTCCCACGGTTATGCCAGTGAGGCTAAAGGAAACGGTGATGATGAGTAACGAATGAAATGGTGGAGTGAAGAAATTGGGAAAACCCCGAGAAAACCCACGCATACGGTGTTTGTCCACCACAAAGTTCACTTGGCGGGGGCTGGGATCGAACCCGGGACCACAAGCACCAGAGGTGAACGCTCTACCACTGCGCCACCGCGGTCCATCATTTCATAAAAGAATAGGTGCTAGCCCGATTTTAAAGTTTTTATCATTTTTGTGCTAAGGAAAAAAATCTTTAAGTTTTACGTCCCACAGTTATGCCGGCTAGGCTAAAGGAGACGGTGATGATGACAAATGAATGAAATGGTGGAATCAAGTAAATGGAAGGAAACGGGAGAACCCCGAGAAAACCCACGCATACGGTGTTTGTCCATCACAAAGCTAATTTGGCGTGAGCTGGGATCGAACCAAGGATCCCATGCTTTTCTCCTAAGGAGACCGATATTAAAATCAATGTTGCGGCGAAATCCTACTACTTATGGTTACGACAGGAAATGTAGGATTCATTTGTGGGATTTTGAATCAACATATACAAAAAAGAATATTCACTTCTCTCTTACATGTTTCCCCGACGTAGGTATAATGATCAAAAGTTAAACTGAAAGGTATATTCCGGACACTTCTAAATGCAATACAGTAATTAGAGTTCAGATTAAATCTGTTCTAATGATGCTCAATTATTATAAAACGGTTTTATTAACGTCTTTCCTCGAGACTATTAGTGAATAAGTTTCAACCGTTTCTGCATCCAGGTTTCAGCCGTTTTACGAGGGGACATAAAGTTTATTCTTGGACTTTGAATCAATAACAAAAGCCAGGTTTCGTTATCTCTCAACGTATTTGCACTGATACATGTCAATAGACAGGCAGGTAGAAAAACCGATACAATCATTCTACACGACTTCCAATATGTGTGCATAGCATAGTAAGGAAATCTAAACGTTTGCTTTCTTTCATCCTGTTGCATCGGAATGCATCAAGAAATAGTATAGGTTTTCGTATGACATTTTAAGGACATCAGACAAGTGAAATGTAATTATTTTCTTAAAGGGAAACAACCACAAAATATACGAACAAAGTAATTATTTGTGACGTAAAATAAATTAATACTGATGTTTACTTATTGACAAATATTTCATTTCTCTCAAGATCAGTCAAATGAATAATTGTGTACAGGAAATGGATATCTGCATGTTATTAAACTCATATTTCTTTTTTTAGCACATATTTTCCTTCTGTTATGTTTAGTCAAAGCATACAGATAATATTATTACGTTATACTCATATGTCAGTTATGTTTACTGGTTAGATCGTATCATGAATGATTAATTAATGTTATTCAGGATTTTGTGAATGATATTTCTTTTCATTTCTCTGACAATTAAACGGCAAATAAATACATATTTTATGATATCATCACAAATACATAATCGTAAAAGTTTTCTCATCACTGGAGGATCGGAGTTACTATGCATCACTGAGTCCATTGATATCATTATTTAAATAAAAGAGAGACTGTGATGGCTCAGTGATAGAGCGCTTATCTCTGGAGCATCGGTTCCTTGATTCAATCCCAGCTCGCGCCAAGTGAACATTTTGCAGGACAAAGACCGCGCACGCGCGTGTGTGTGTGTGAGTTTTCTCGCAGTTTTCCCCTTTTCTTCTTACTTTCTTCATTCCATCATTTCATTCATTTCTCATAATCACCGTCTCCTTTAGCCTAGCCGGCATAACCGTGAGGCGTAAACCTCAAATTTTTAAATTCATTTTTAAATGAAAGAAACGTTCTCTTCTTAAACTATTCTATGAAGTTTTTCCTGTCCTATCTTGTTCCGTTTCTTTGGACAATAACTTCTACAAGGTAAAACAAAAGTTCCTTAAAAACTTGTATAAGATAACACGGAATTGAGGTAGGCATATTTGGTTAAGTGAAAACATGTCATGCTGAAGGGGCAAACAATTTGATATCATTTGGAAGATTCTTCTTCTATGTTAGTGGGCGCCATCTTGATTTATTTACGTTTTGCTGAATAAAGTAAGCTTAATCACGCCCTCAGAATTGCATTTCGTTCATAATTACATCAATGTTTCAGGTTTCGCGTGATCCCCTTCCCATTTAAAGTTTTTCAGTTTAATTTATGATGGCGAAAGAATACAAATAAAGTATAAAATCAAATGTTCATGCTACATCACTAATTTCCCTGTTAAACAAGTATAGTTTTATTAAGAAACTGCACAAACTTCGTTGCGTTAGGGGAGGGGGAGTCCAGACCCGGTGGACCCAGTAGGTGCGCTCAAGTGAATGACAACTTACGTTTCGTCTAATTAATCAGCTTCTGTTAATTTTTAGTATCAAAGCATGTTGAGAGAGGCATAAGAAATCTATAATACTTTCCCTTCGTCTATTGATTCCTCGTTTTCAGAAATTCAAAATGCTCGGAAACAAGATTGTGGATAGGAAGGGGAAACTGTAGGGTGAAAATAATAATAATAATAATAATAATAATAATAATAATAATAATAATAATAATAATAATAATAATAATAATAATAATAATTATTATTATTATTATTATTATTATTATTATTATTATTATTATTATTATTATTATTATTATTATTATTAATTTACCAACAATAACAATGTTAAAGATGCTTTAATAGAAACTGTTTAACTGTTTGATTTACATTCGAATGTAAAATTCGTGTTAATTAAAATATGTTAATTCACTGGATCCTATGCAATCCACACTTTTATTGTGTGGTTTTGGTTGCATAAGATACTAGGCGAACATGAGAAAGTGATATGAAGAGCCTAAATGTAAGATTTTTAGATAAGTTAATTAAGTGCTATTTTCTCTTGTAAGGTATCTAACTTCATGCATTTGTTTTTATTCATAGTATTTGTATTATGAGTAATGAAATGAAATGAAATCTTTCAGTTTTACGTCCCACGCTTATGCCAGCTAAGCTAAACGAGAAGGTGATAATGAGAAATGAATACATTGCTGGAATGAAGAAAGTGGGAGAAACCCCAAGAAAACTCCGAACCAAAATTTTCCACCACAAATTTCACTTGGTGCGAGGTGGGATCGAACCAATGACCCCATGGAACAGAAGTAAATGACCTACCAGTGACACATCGCGGCCCATTATGAATAATGTCAGTAAAGGTTGATATATTTCTAACATGAGGAAAATGAGCAAAGTCTTCAGAATATCTATTTTGATTTCATGAAACACACATTGATCTTATGAGTTAATGTACTAGAATAGAAATAGATACACTATGATAATATCGAGAAAAATGTAATCAACTTCAATTCTTTTTTCTTACCGGTGTCCTATTTGCAAGTTTTCTTACGACGGAGTGACCCCGCGTCGTACTATAGTCGCTAACACTCTCGCCTTTGGTACGAGTGGTCCCGGATTCGATTCTCGGTGGGAAGGCTCGGTCGGAGAGATTTGAACATCTTTTTAAACCAGTCGTCTTAATTTAGATTTTTCCTGGGTTTTCATCATTCACACAACGTCATTCAAGCTTTCGTGTTTACAAGAAATACGCTATAGGTATTGATGAGTGAATCACTGAATGACTGCCAACATTCTGGGGTAGTTAGAGGTTATAACGATCTATATTTCATAAACGGTTTGAAATAAAACATTAAAATGTTATATACGGCGTGATCTGTAAATTGAATCTCATAAATCAAACTTAGAATAGTTTTTAATAGAGTTTAATTTTAAATGTGAAATTGTGTGTCTGTTAATGAATTGTCTTATGCACTTGGAAAGCCTAGCACAAACAGATTTCTCTGACAGGTACTTTGTAAGTTCTGATGAGGCTGAATCTTCTAACTCCATGCTTTTGATTACTGCTAAACTCTGACCCTCATATAGTTCTTGTTGGTGGTGAATTATTACCTCGGAGAGAGAGTACTGATGACTAGTAGTCCTTTATTAGTCGTATAGTGGATATGCCAAACAGCCACTGTGGTGTTAAACATGAAAGGAATACAGAACTTTTCATTATGTCCATGATGACGATGGACAGAGATCCAATGTCTGAAGTACCGCTGTGCTGAACTAACTTCATGAACTACCTAAACAGCATGAACAGCCTCCTTCTTCAAATAACCTAATATTTTATATCAGGATCTTTGCTAAGGTTGACAATCTAAAAGATTGTGGATGTGACGTAAAGCCATGTGCAGTAATAAAAGTATTCTGAGTCCGAGTTTGAGAAGTTCTAGACAAAATTTCGGAACTTAGAAAGAAAGGAGTATGTCTATGCCAGCTTTTCGTAATGAGTTCAATTTCGTAAGTAAAGTTGTCATAAGCGAATAAGGCAAATCCAGACATGATTGTATAACAAAATTTACATAATGATCTAATTCTTCACGTACAATTATTTACAAGTGAACTTAGTTCCCTATTTTCTTATATTTCATAAACTGAAATGTGTATCAGATTTAACTTGAAATAAAAGTCTAAGCTTGGAAGTAGTAAACGATTACAAGTCTTACCTGATCTATTTATTGATATACTGAAACTAAAATTAAACCAACATTAAAGTATTAGGATTAATCATAACCTTGGCTAACTTCATTAACTAATATTTGGTATATCTCTGAATACTGTCGTCTTCCTAGTGTCATAGCGAAAATTTTGATGAAGGCACACATAAGATCAGTTTCATGTTAATCGATACCGTGGCAATCGTACACTATCTAGTTTTGTTTACATAAAAATTAGTTTCCTGAATTGTCACGAAAACTACACCCAAAAATTTATAACCAGTATGTCATTTTATTCACCTAAAAAAGATTTATCGATTGATATGTGTCTCATCTTTGGATATTATTTTGTTAAATGTTCATAATATTTCAGAATTACGAAGAGTCTATGCGAATGTGGGAAAAGAAATTAAATTAGATAAATTGGTTATATTTATTCGAATTGGTTATATTGTGCAGTCGCCCCTTGTCAGTCTGAAAGCTCAGATAACGTGCTAATTAATTGTATAATTTGGGATGTCAGAACTGAGAAGTTGCGCCCAGGATTTTGTAGACATTGAACTTGGTAGAGCATAAAGTACAGGATCTGACTTGAGTTGCACGCAAATAAAATTGCGCATATACAAAAGAAACAGATTGTGATGTCAAAGGGGTTGAAAAGGGTGAGAAGGGAATAGCTTTTAGGATTGGTTAATCTACTCGCACTTACTTGCAAATCTCGGTGTTTCCTCCTTGACGATTCTTTCATGAGTTGATGTCCGTCCATCCTTTCTCTCTGATCTACTGGGCGTAAAAGTAATCGTGAGTTGAGGGTCTGCGAAACCCGGGCAGGAAAACTAGCGTTGCGAAGACAGTAAATTCAATCAAAATCGAAATTGCTCTTTAACGAATTATCCATTGTAGTTGATAGCTATGACGTTAGCTAAGACAAAGTGCTCTCTAGGTTAGGTAAACTTCTCGTAAACTCGAAATTGTAGCTCGCGTTCCTATTCGCTCGTCTCCAATCTAATCCGGACTATCTCTTCCAAAAGTCACTCAATGGTTTCTGTTCGATGTCCCTTCCGGGTTAATATCCTGGGTCGTTGACTATTTCTTCAGTCTCGATTAAAAGTGCGTGCTCATAGATTAACCAAAGATAAGGTGATGATAGGAATGCTGACAGGGAAACAATCTGTCGTTTTTATTGATTAAGAAATTACATGTGTAGAAGGAATAAAAAGACAGCAAGCAAACTTCCTTGTAGGAAAAGTACATGCACTTAGAAAAAAATTGAAAAGTGATTCAACTTTAAATAAACGATGATGCTTTTCACTGCATAGAACTTTAAAATAAAATGTCCCAAAGTCCGAAATAAAATGTTTCATTATGTGTCCAAATACACATATCTCCACATACCCCTCCCCCTGAAATCAAAGTCTCGAATCAAAGCATTTCGGAGACAAAAATTCACTTTTTAGTTTTTCTATTAAAAAAACATGAGCATCTTTGTAGTTCCACTCAGTCTTCATAATAAAAGTCACAGCAGCAAATATAATCCGGAAAGAAATCATATGGTAAGAAATGATGAGTACAGCATAAATATTCACAACACTAACACAGTTGGTAGTAGAACAGTCAAGGTCAAATAACATAAACACAGCATCACTAAGCAGAAGATGTAGGTCTGGAAATCAATCACAATGTCCTTACGCATCACATAACTGGAAAGTCCATTCAGTATAAGTAGATCATAGGAGTAAGGTAGACAGGTTTATTATAGTAACATCACAAAAAGTAGCGGATACAGTCAATAACTGCCTAAAACACGTAAGATATGAGAGTAGGGAAAATAATTGGATAAAATAATGGAATGATTAAAAATCGACGAAAATTCAGGGGAAAAATTGAAAAAGTAATAACTTAAACCGTAATCCATACGTATATATCTATATCTATCTATCTACATATATATATATATATATATATATATATATATATATATATATATATATATATAGTAAACAACAACTCCAATACCAATAAAATTTAACTCTATAATCAAATAATTATTACGCGGTAGAAGAAAAATTAATCTAGCTATCCATAGAAAGAACAGATAAAACAACACAAAATAATGTTGATTTCAGGTTTCAGAAAAAATAATTGTGGAGAATTTAGTTCCACAATGATCGATGTATTAACAGTTATAGCCCTGTGCACTGGCTATTAAAACCTTAACGAAATCAACATGACAGACTATCAAACACATTCCTAAATCCCTAACTAAACTATGCGATAAAAGAAAAAAATATCTTCTTTCTTCTTGCATGAAAGTAAAAGTACGCGGATCGACAGGAAAATGTGGAATCAAGTCCATTTTTCAAATATACACAAATACATGCTATATAAAACACAAATCTTCTTCATTCATAAATCCCAAGTCATCTTCATGATGAGATACGCAAGTTCACTATATACACTGCACGCAATGAAAAATTGACCATTCAAAAAATCACTAAAAATCACACAAGAGGTTATGACAGTGTATATTCCTTTCAAAAGAATACATTGACAGAGTATGTTTCTAATAACTAATAACAAATCGTAGGATCAGATCAAAATAATCCAGGAAAAGAAAACTTCATTCTTCTTTACATCCACATTCGGATCATAAAATGCATCTTTTAAAATGCAAAAACGTAGGAATTCCTTCTTCATTACTATCATAACATAGATAGCATACAAATATCAATTCACAATTGCATCTCTCTCCCTTTTCTTTCTTCCGCAAAGCATTGTGTATCAATAAGATGATTTGGCGTCAAAATACTAAATATTCATGTTGTAAGCTGTTGATAAAATAACCACGAAAAAGAACGTATTCTACAAAGTTAATCAACAGTTCTAAGTGACTAAGAAAACAATGATGTCTATATGAGTAATCCTTTTTCTTCTTTTCTTCGTTGTAATAGTTATTGCCGGCAAGACTTAGAAACACAAACAAACCAAAACAAATTTCATAATGATATGGCCAATGTCAAAACAAAATTCGTCACCAACTTCACAGATGTTTCTAATCCATCAAATCTTTCTTAGAGAACTGCTTCTTCTTCTTTTTATAAAAAAACTTCATTGCAGAGAAAGAGCTTCCGCTTCTTTTCCTTCTTTGAAGGGAAAATACACAGGTAAAAGACGCTGATAGATATCCCAATTCTCCTTGTCGAAAATACAATAAGGTCCACGTTATCCAAATGATCCTCTAAAATTTTCGTGTATTTAACAACGTAATTCTCGCAGCAGGTTTCTTAGGGAAATGAAATGCACTGGCAGCGATGCAGGGAAAAGCCACAGTTGAAAACTGATTTTTCAACACAAAATCAAAACAATGTTATAACAATTCTCCAAAGTTTTTTTGTTCGCATATCTGGGACCACACGTCAACAATACATGATCAGCAGGAAGATTATACCCTGGAGCAATCTTCACTTGTCCCGGTTTCAAAAAACGTATTTTCTCACAATTTTACGAAATTCTTCTCCTGCAGCTTCTTGGATTCTTCTGTCTGCTCCTCCTAATGGAATAAGTAATTCATTCGTAGGGTTAACAAGAGCATCAGCTTTAATCATAGCGATGTCACCTCGAAAAACACTAATTTTCTTGTTGATTGCAGAATTGGCACTAAACTTCGGTTTCAAATCAGAACAATTCTTCCCTGTTTCAGGCCAAGGGGGTAATTGGCTAGCAATCACAACCTCACGAAATTTCACAGATGGAATATCTTCTTCTTTTTCTATCATGTTCACCGCAGGATTAAAAACAATTTCACAATGTTCTTCTTTTTCTTTCTCTCTCTTCTGTTTCTCTTCCTGTACTTCGGCACGGCAGGCATTCGTAGTAGCATCCTACATAACGTCTTGTATATCCAAGTCAACGTCATCTTCTTCTCCCTCTTCCTGTCTTTCTTTCTGTTTCTCGTAGTACTTTTTCAACCTTCGTGGTACTATCAAAAATCCACACCTTGTCTCCGACTTTAAAATTGGGTTTCGAATGACGTTTGTCATAAAATTTCTTTTCCGTCTTGTCTCTGGAACCATTTGTAATGGGCTTTGTATCTTATTTCTCCAAGTAGCAGCAAAGTTCAGTATTGTCTTGAATTTCACAGGGGTTGTCCAAAATTGCTTCGTGTAGCATTCCACATCGGAATCCAAACAAAAGTTCAAAAGGGCTGTCCAGAGGATAACTTGACGGTTAAAATGTGGGCCAACACAACAGATGGCAGCAGTTCCACCCATTTTCCTTGACCTTTATTACACAACGCAGATTTCAGTCTCTGTTCAATGTTTCAGATAGATATCTCAGGAGACCCATTAGCGTAATGAGCTTGAACATTTACAAATCGAATTTTAGTTCCAATCATTGCACACAACTCATTGAATAAGTTACTAGTAAAGCATGGACCTTTGTGACTATTTCTTTACAAATACCGATTTCAAAATTACGTTTCCTTAAAGAAAACTACTTACAGAAGACGCTGTTATATCTGCTTGTGAACCACAAATAGTATAACAAGTTGCAGCATCGACAACCACAATCAAATATTTGTGCCTCAAAATATTACTCGGAGAATACCCCTCTCCGATATCAATGAATAGGCGATAGAAGGGCGGCACTTGGGGATATGTTTGCAATGTACCGTAAGCAGAACCAGGTTTGTTTTTGGTTGTCTGACAAGTTAAACATTCCTTGCATTTCTGATAGATGTATTGTTTCATATTAGGGAAATACACAGATTTTACCAAAAGGTCATACGTCTCAGAAAAATCTCCGTGACTTGAACCAACGGCAGAAGTATAAGCCGCATTAAAAACATTAAAGCGCAATGAAACAGGTACAGCAACTAAACATTTCATACCACTAGACATTTTTTATACAAAATTCCTACTTTAACCGTGAAATAAAATGCTTGTCTTTCAATTTTCGGATTTTTCTTTTCTTTATTTTCTAAACAATCAATAATATCCTTATTTGTTCGTCTCTAAGAGAAGGCTCGTCACTTAACAAATAATTACACTCAGTAACAGTGGACGAAAATACTCGAGGATCTTCCTCATTCTGTTGCTCGTCAGAAATGTCCCTGGAGGCACGAGAAAAACGTGAAAGAGCAGCGGCCTCTACGTTGGACAATCCAGATATATGTGTCACAGTAAAGTTATATTGTTCAATAAAACTCAGCTAAATCGCAAATTTACCTACATTTTTGTCTGTTTCAGAAACAATAACCCCTTACAATCAGTTTTCTTGCAAAAGTGACGTCCTTGTGAAAAATAATGAAAGGATCGGAAGGCATATACAACGCTCAAAAGTTCGAGTTCATAAGGATGTCTAGATTTCTCACTTTTACTTTAGCTACGGCTACAATAAGCAATGGGTGCTAACTCTAGGTCATCTCGAGAACTTATAGGTTGCTTGAGCACGGCAGCTAAACCGAGTTAATGCAACACAGAACAAATATACAGGGTGATTCGGATTATAATGCATTAAATATGGCGACTTTATGATAAGACCTTTGATTTTTTCCAAAAACATCTTGTTTTTGTGTCCACTTAAACGGTACATCTTTCCTGAGATGCGAGTTGAAAAGCTCCGCGATTTCAGAAAAATTAGGTAAAAATCGTCTTACAAAACTAGCTAAAGAAATCTGAAAACTTCTAGAAAACTTGTCACATGTTTTTTCGTCTTCGGACGTTCATAACTACTAATGGAGTCAGTTATTCTTTCGGAAATTCGCAAGTCATCGTACGAAATATCGTGACCCAAAATTATTAATGACAAATAAGCCAATTTTGATTCTCTGGTGCAAGTTTGAGACCACGTTCTCTGATTCATCATTGAAATGACTTCTTGGTAAGATTGATAACGTCCTCAAAAGTGTTTCCAATCCAGAAAAAATCATCAAGGTACCCAAAAATTTGTTCAGATTCTAATCCTTCCAATGTCATTTTCACTAATCTGTTTAAAACAGCGGCACTAGTGACAAGAACCTGTGGGAGGACTGTAAAACAAAAAGAACCAATTCCTGGGATTGAAAAGTCAGTGACATGTTGATATTCCTAAGCGATCCTCACCTAGAAGAAAACGCTGAATAAATCGGTGCAACACAGGTAGCGGCACTTACTAAGACGCGAAATAATGTCCTCCATCGACGGTACTGGATAGCTGTCACGTGCTATATGGAGGTTATTTCATACAGAATATATTGAATTTCAGAACAATACCAACAACGTTTGGAAGGTGATTCCTGACACCAAGGTAAGACAAAAAGAATAGAACAACATGGGTGTACAAATGCTTCCTTTCGGAGTTATAGGCTGCCGAAAACAAGAAGAAATGAACTTTAAAGGTCCATAGCTCCAAAACTACGGGACTTATCGTAGTCGGGTCAAGACTTCACTCTGGAACTACCATGCGCATTATCCAAAAATACATGTTTCAGAATCCTGCGTTACTCATGTAACATTTTTTTATGGACGGAGTTTGGCTACAGGCATATAACTTGAAATACTGACCAAATACCTCTATAAAAAAATTACGGAAGTACCGCCGGATTCTGAAACATGGGTATTTGGATATGGCCCATACTAGTTCCTAAGTGAAGTCTTGACCCGAATACAGTAGATCCTATAGTATTGGTGCTATGGACGTTTAAATTTCAATTTTTCATGTTTGCGGTAGCCTATAACTCCGAAATGACGAATTTCTACACCCAGGTTAGTCTATACTTTTTGTCTTATCTTGGTGTCAGGAACCACCTCCCAGACGTGTCGGTGTTGTTTTGAAACACCCTTATAACAGATGCTTATTAGAAACTAATAACAAGCCCTATCATAAAATTATTATTCAATCATTTTCTCATAAAACAACAATCGTATTTGGGGAAAATTAGTGGAATTAAAACTTTCAATTCCAAACTTTTTTAAGTTTTCAGGGAATAAATCGATTTTTAAACCTTTTTTTAAAAAAAGTTGCGTGTCATTCAGGACAATAGTATCTTCACAATAATTTTAAAAGTGACTCACACTACTCATTTGCTTCCATTCGATTTGAAGAGTCCAGGGGGAAAAGGGATGATGTCCACTTTGGGGTAAAATTTATATTTTCATGCCATCTTATTCTGTCACGGACATGTGTGCAATATAGGTATATACAGTGAATTATTATATACCAAAGAGTTAAAAATACATCACTCTTGGCCCAGAACCTGATTTTTAACATTCTAATTTCGTCAAACTTGCTTAAGCAACTGGACTTTCCGTAAGCAATGTCAGATAGTCATTTATATGATGTTGACTCTCAAGTCAACAGTCAATGAACCTTTGCAAACCTCTTGTTCTTCTTGCCCCACTCTCCATTACTTGATACTGATTCGAGAATAAAATTAAATTTCCAAATTTTTCGTTGTATAATAAAGTACTAGGTTGAATCGGTTGAGAATACCTTGAATAGGATGCTTTGATCAACACGATAATTATTGGTGTGATTTACAAGATCTTTTCCTCTTTCTTAAAGGGAAGTTGGGTATCTCGGAAGAAAAATCACAGGATCTACAAGCTTTGAAGGGTTCCGGGTTCAAACCCTGCTCCCACCAAGTGAACTTTGTGGTGGACAAACACCGTGTGCGTGGATTTTCTCGGGGTTCTCCCGTTTCCTCCCATTTCCTTCATTCCACCATTTCTCATCATCACCGTCTCCTTTAACCTAGCCGGCATAACCGTGGGACGTAAAACTCAAACATTTCATTTCATTTTCAAGCTTTGAAGGTCTTATGTAGCCCAGCTGCTCAAACCTTCTATAAAAAATATATGGAACCACCAAAGAAGTAATTATCGGAATAAAGCAGAATTAAAGCGACAAAGCAAGAAAATCTATCTATATATATAAAAGAGAACGTACAATTCTTTGTCCGCTCATCACGCTAATACGGCTGAACCAATTTCTTTCATTTTTGGGGGGTTATTAGGATTTGGACCCTAGATGGTTTTTATCATATCACTTTAATTTTTAATTACCAGTGTCTTGAGATAATTGACCATTCAGGTGTCCACAAATCCTTTGTTAGTTCATCATAGGTAAAAATAAACGTATTTATATGCAACCCGCATGACCGTGTCACTCGGCGGGTTAACATAAATGACAGGCGATATACAGCGGAAAATAGCTTGAATCTTCTGTTTAAAATTTTTTAATTGATTTGCTTATTTTTACAGACACTTTTACAATATGCCAGCACCGGGATGACCGCAGCGAAGCGGGGCGGGTTAACATAAATGACAGGCGATATAATGTTAAGATTTACTGCAATCTTCTATGGTTTTTATCATATCACTTGAAAGCGAAAAAGTAAAAATTATCTAAGTAACAAAGTTTATTGCGTTCCGGGGTGACCGCAGCGAAGCGGGGTGAACGCTGCTAGTTTTTAATAATATTGTTTATAATTTTTTAAAAACAATCGCCTGCTTTTTTCATTGTTTTCCCTTCAATAGACCTCTTTTCTCCAGTACAAACCTCATGACAGTTTTTTTTTTTGGTATTCTTTTACTTACAATAATATACGTTGAGCACAAGATTTTGCAAGCTAGTTTCCAATATAATAACAAACTTGTAAAGCAAATTTGAAGCATTTTCCACCATTAGTTTAGGAAATAAAATGTTTTGAACTTTAAAAATCATTTCCTGAAAAATGAGTAAAAATGGACATCCCCCTTTTCCCCCTGGACTCTTCATTGGTTTTCAATGTCTGGTATATGAAATTATATATATATATATATATATATATATATATATATATATATATATATATATGGGGGGGGGTGTATGTGTGTGTATGCTGTTCCTTTTATGTTCTTTCATTCTCCTTTTGTCCGGTTACCTTCAACGCCCACTCAATACCTATACTATATCTCTATATCTTTCATTCATATTATCATGACTCCATTCATTGTGTTACGATCAATCGATACCATTGAGAAACAAATAATAACCTAATTGGATATGCACGTCTGGTTGTTAATCAAAATGTTTTTTTCAGACATAAATAAAGAGTACACGTGCCGGAAACTCGTTCATATAAGAGCAAGAAGTAACAAAGTCGGATGGTATATACAGTAGGGTGGAGTGAAATAGTGGTCAAAATTTTTTTTTAAAAAATAATTTTTTTAATAGGGCGGAAAAGTTGCCTTACCATTAGAGTACTGTATCACAAAAATATTAGTCTCGTTAATTAATTCCTTTGGGTGCCACACGGGACTTGAAATTTGGCTGAAATCCAATATTTTTATCCGTATTGGTAAAAGGGACAAAATTATTTTTTCTGTATTATTTTTTCTAATAGAGAGAAAAAATTTCCTAACCATTAGAGTACTGTGCCACAGAAATATTAGTCACCTGAGTCATTTCCTTTGGGTGCTATACGGACTTGAAATTTGGCTGAAATACGTATTTCTTGTGAAATGAGGCATTTTTTTTTTTCTGTTCGGAAAAGTTGTTATACAACAATATTGTATCACAGAAACCTCACTCCTCTGAGTCAGTTCCTTTTAGTGTTATAGATATAGAGGGCTCGAAAAGTTAGTTGTAACGTACTTATATTTTTTACATTATACTTGAATGGAAAAATGAAACTAAAGTATCTTCCATATATGCTATATTCGAATACATCTTTATAATTATTACAAATATTTCACAAGTTTCATAACATCAACTTTTTGTTTCTTATCTTAGTTTGAAAATCAGTTGTAAAATCTTTATAAACATATGTGAGCAAACATAAAAAAAGAACACTACCTTGTACGTAAAATTCGACAAGATTTATGTGTAGTCTGTATTACCCTACGTATATACTCGACTACAGGCATCATTGATAATTACTGTATATTAATAATATTAGAGAAGTTAGTGAGGCGATTTTTCATTCTTGTCTGTTTGAATATAAGCTAAGAAAGCTTTATAATATGATATGTGAGAAAAAGATGACAAAAATACACCACTCCGTACAAACATAAGATTTAGGTTTTTGCGTGTAGTGTATGTTACAATAGACATCTTCACACAATCTTTAGATTAATTGCAAATATAAGAAAAGTCATGTAATGACATGAACATTTCTGATCTCAGTTTGAAAATAATCTAGGAAATCTTAATATACAAATAATATGTGAAAACATGACAAAATACATTACTTTCTATTCTTGAAAATGAGCTAGGAAAACTTCATATCAAAATAATATGTGGAGATACATGTCAACATACATTACACTGTAGAAAACTCTGACTTTGTGTTGAAGACAGGCGTACGTCTTCGGGACTCGAGTTTGCCCTTATGTATCCATCTCGTGCACTTACACCACAAACACAAGACGATGCTTCTGTCACCAATTTTACACATCGTTCTACAGCTTGGCTAAGGCATGGAAATTCGGAATTTCAATATTTGTGGTATCACCTTGAATGACTATGAATATTCGCAGCAGTGAGATCCATAATAAGTGTGGAGGGGGGCAAGTTATAGCCAAATCTGTCCAGTTTATGACTTCTGTATAGTCTTCAGCTTCAAAATTGAGTAATGGAATGTCGTAATTTCTGATTCCAGGCATTTGCGAGGTTTTTGCCTTAAGGACTCGTTTTAAGTCCAGTTCTCTGATATGTTTCTTCTCATCTGTCATCATAGAGAGGAGAATGTTTTCAGGATATGCAAAGTATCCATTTCTTTGAAGTACAGGATCAATGACAGCCTTGTACTTTTCAGAAAGGAAGAGCGATAACTGAATTATTTTGAAGAAATGTCTTGATCCATCTGTGCGAAAACGTTTCTGTTTTATGCTGAACCAAACTGGCGCATACACTTTTACAACATACTGAGAGAACACTTTTAATTCTTCTGAAGGGTTTGGTTTAGCTACATATAATCGAATAATTCTGTTTGCTGAAGGAACCCACCTGACGTGCGAAATGTTTCCTGGATATCGTTTTGCCAAAGAATCAGGAAAATGTCCATTTGAAACAGCCCTGCAAATCTCATACAAATATTTCTGATCCGCACTGAGATCATTATAATTCTCGAAATCTGAAAGATGGCTCTCAATTACATCATATTCCACAACCGGTTGGTTTTCACAATTTAATAATGATCTTCCAATCTGTCCAGAAAATGCATGAGGACCTGTTGTCTTACCATCAATTTATTCTAGCAAATGTCTTAAAGGGAGCTCATTTACGTGCAGCAGACAAACTAACCATTGCAAAAGTCTCTGAACAGACTCTTCTAAACGTCGTATTATTCCACCCTTTCTGCAAATATTTGGAACAGTCCTTGTATTTGTAGCACGAAAATTTAAAATATTTTCATTCTACGTATTGTAAAATGCTTTGGCAGAATAAAAACACACACTCTCCATTTCAATTCTTTTTAGTTCAAGGTTCTAAGACAATTATTTGGCAGGATATCAACCATTCCTCTAGTCTCCTTGCTCGCCAACCTAAAAGTTGGAAAATTTTGCGGAAGGAAAAGGTTAACCATGCTGGTGGCACCCAAAGATAATAGATTTCAACGAAAATAAATATTGATTTTTAAAATACTTACTAAGGAGCAATAAACCCGCACTATTAGAATACCGATGTGCAAACTTCAATTTTTCACTCCACCCTAATATACAGTAGTTCGTGAGTGATCATTCAAGACATTCGTAGCCAATGTTTAGTTTGTGCAGGGATATCAATGGAATCAGTTAACTTAAGTTGACACAAACAGGAAAATAGCTTATTAATAGATATATATCAAGTGAGAATTAAGAACAATAATTGGCATGGTTTCAATAAATGTGTCTCCTCTAATCGCCAATTTCAAATTCATTTTTATCAAAGTTATAAAATATGTGATATAAATTTTATATAGAAGAAATATGGATACTGTTTGTACTTTTACTGTGGTTGTTATTATAGGTAAGCAATGCGCACTTAGTTTCTTCAGAAAAATACTATTTTATATACGAGTCAAAAAACAACTAAGAAATATAGCTAGAAGTAAAGGTTCGGTACCAACTATAGAAGAAAGAGAGGAAAAGATAGAACAAGTGACTAGTTTCGATGTCTGTGTGCTATTATTAGTGACGACATAAAGTACGAAGCAAGGATAAGTATGGTAAAAGGAGCATTTGTCTCGCTGATTTGAGAAACGTCATAAGTCAATATTGTCAAAAATGCCGTAAGTCAATTATTTGTAACGTTTCTTAACTCAGGGACACTTGTTGCAACTTGATATTGTACGAACTATTAGTGCGACTTCTGACATATCACAACCCAACGGTGTAGGTACCCTTCAAAATCAAAGCTGTATGTTAACTCATTTTCGTCATATGGCTGACTTATGACGTTTCTCAAGTCAGCGATTCATTTAGAAAGAATAGTTTAATCTTCCGTCCCTTCAAATAAACAGTTAAGAAAAAGTCATAAAATGTTTTCTGTGAAGTATTGGACTTATGTTGCAGAAATATTGGCATTATATAGAAGGGATATAAAATAATTTGATGCTTTCCAAATATAGCTGTGAAGAAGAATGGAGAAAATGAGCTAAGTGTAAGTAATAACAGAAATTATTACAAATGAGAAAGCATTAGTAATAATTTAGCGGGGGAAGAAAATAACAATTTTAGATGTAATTATAAAGAGGAAGGTAAACTATTTGAAACATTGGTCGCTTCATGACGGACGTGCTACAAAGTACGGCGAAAAAAAAAAAGACGGGGAAACGAAAGAGGTTGAGGATATTAAAACAAAAAAATCATATATGCAGAAAAGAGTTTAGGTGAAAACCGTGAGCGTGGAAGCATTTCATTTCATGACAAATGGTCTTTCAATAAAGACAAAATACCTCTGATAATGATGTTGATAATAATGGAAAAATAGGTATGTAGTCTAATGCCGGAGAATATATAATTAACACTAGAAAATTATGGAAAAGCCATGAAACAAGCAGAATAGTATATGCCATAATTTTAGGAACAAAGTAAAAGCAAGTTTGAAATCATTTTCAAGTAGAAATATTACTGTATTTTCAGTTTAAATTTAAGGAAAACAATTAGAGGGTACATACTACTACTGAAGGCAGTATTAGAGTAGAAAACATCTACGTTAGGGCTAGGAGATTAGCAAAACACAGTAGTTTATATCAGGTTCTAAATCTGGAACAAGTGTCCTAACACTGATAACAAAACACATCGGTCTTGATATTGATTTAAGTGAATATACATTATTTTCAAACAGCAAGATCGTATAATTTTATTTTTAAAATACATTAGTAAATTCCATATAAGAAAAGAAGAGGAAATGTTGAATAGAAGATTCATCAAACGATAATTTTAAGCAACTCAATAGAAGTAAGAATATAAATAAGCAATTCAATATAAGTAATACAATATATAATTAAGTAAGAAATATCAAATTTGGATATGTGATCGCTCAAGCAGAAACAGGACACAATTCTGTGCAAAGATATTATAAGAAAGCATTAAACACATTCATTGCAAACGTTGTGCCTATCAATCAACCAGAGAGATTGTGAAACCAAGATACATAACATTATATATTAAAATATCTGGACAATATTCAAAGGGAATAAATTGTTACGAGTATACCGAGATATTTCAGAGTTAATTTCTTATCTTCAATTACAATAAGGAAATATATGTCTATATCTATATCTAACTATCTATCTATCTATCTATCTATCTATCTATCTATCTATCTATCTATCTATCTATCTATATATATATATATATATATATATATATATATATATATATATATATATATATATATATATATATATATATATATGCAGAAAATAACTAAATAAACAATCTGTTTCAGTAGTAATACTTTCATTGAAAAAATAGTTTTAGTCGATTTTCTTTAAAATTACGCATGTTAATTTACCACCCCAAGCATACGACTTTGTTCACCTCGATATGTAGCCTTCCATATATATCTCTCATCATTGATCAATTTTATACTTCAACAAAAAATTTAAAATTTAAAAAGTACGTCTTAATTTGGAACTATATAATCACTAACCATACATGTCGTCTTGCTAGTATCATAAGAAAAAAATTGATAGGGGTATACATTAATATCAGCTTTACTATAAGTGATATAATTATCGAACAGAATGCACTTATAGGTTTAAAAAAAGGAGTCGTTTCCTCGAATTTTTTAAAAATATACGCATAAAAGTTGTACAGACACACACTGGCTCAAATCCAGGAGAGATGAGGGGGACATGTGTCCCTCAATCTTCGAACTGGGGGACTGCGTCCCCCAATAGTGCAATTTGAAATGTTTTTTTGGGGGAGGAATGTGATGATTTGCGTCCGACTGAGATGAAATTGATGTCCTTTGTTGTATAATATACAACAGGTTCAACTCAGAAATCAGGCTCATCTACCGTAATATGAATCTCGTTTCTTTCTTCGCCCCTCTTGCCCAAAATAAAGCTCAAATCTACCCGCTTCCCAATGTTGAAGACAACTCTGCTCCCCTGATCCTCCACAACGTTGTTTTTCAACTCCATAAATATTTTGAACATCACTAAAGGAAAGAAAGAAAAGTAAATTATGGGAATAGTCTTATCCGTCCTGCCCCTCCCCCCGATGTTGATGACAGATTTGCGCCGATGCAGATACTAATTTCATTTTGTTCAGCTTAATCGGATCTGTCACTTGATATGTATATGTTATCCTTGAAGATTTCTTCTGTCAAACGTTACAGTATTGTAGAATTAAAATCGTTATACTTATCGACTACTGAAACACCATATACTTAATGAAATTTGTCAATGTATTTCTAACTTTCACATTCAAACTTCCATTGACAACACTTATTTAAACATGTTTGTTCATTGATCTGATTGTAACACTAGTACATTACATTCATTCAACTCGGAAATAATCAATGCCTTACTAGACAAAATATACCAGTACTAATATATGATTAGTAGTATTAATGAGTCAAAGATGGATTGGTTGATAAAGCATTTGCACACGTGTGGAAAACCACCTCTTTTCCGTAGAAATAAAGAACCAACGAACGTATTGTGTTTGCATTGGTTCATGTCAAGGTTCTCAGGTACTTACCCTTCGTGAGTTTACATTAGGACGGCGCTGAGCAAACACAAAATTAAGATTACTAACTCGCGAAAGACTGGACAGAGGGCAGTAGCTGACGGGGAATTTCATGAAGTGTCGTGTCATAATCAGCTTAACAGTTTCTTTTTTTCCGTGATACATTAATTTTGATTTTATTTACTTAAGTAGAAGTTTCTAATAATGTTTCTGCATAATTTCGTGCTCTTCATTACAATAGGTAAGTCCTTTGAAGTGATCCGGAGAGAATTTAGTATGGCGAAACAAAGTAATTTTCTGTTAGAAGGGAATAACATAAGAATAGGCTACATTTCTTTTGAGATTTTAAATGTAATTCACATTGGTGGCACAGTCACAAGTGAAAGTGTACACTTACGATTTGTTTATTAATAGTGAAGTTTTTTTCGTGGGTTTTAAGTTCTGAAATACACTTTGTGGGAATTTGAATAGAGAATTAATGAAAAAAAAAACTCATAAATATTTCTAGCGCAATATTATGGTATACGGGAAACAAACACGAATATTAAGCAAAAACGATAAAAAAAAAAGCAACTAGTAATTTTTGAATATCGAAGAAAATAGACTATGTGAGTCTAATGCAAAAAGAAAAAACAATGAAAAAAAAGTATTTTAAAATAATTAACTAAGAATATTTTGTTCTATATTTGTCCTGTGCTTTTCTTTATAAAATTGATTTTTTATAATCACGCCTTTTGAATAACCTCCCTAGTGAGGCGTGAAGGACGAAGAAGGATTATGCAGATTGTGAGGAAATTATCAGAAAATATTAATTTAGCTGAGTATCCTCATATTGAAGCAAACCTATGGCCATATCCACTGAGAACAAAAATGAATTTAAAAATTGGTCCACACTGTGATTTGCGAATCATCAAGTTCTAATCGAAAAAAACTCTAAGTAATTCGGGAAGAAACTGATAACCTGTATAAATGAAAAAGAAAAAAAGTGACCTTGATTTATAGTCGCATCACGAACCATTTAATAAAATTTTTAATATAGTTAGTATCTACCCAAAATGGGTTTTTGTTATATAAATTTCATTATATCCTAAGGGCGTTCAAACTTTCTGTCAAATGTAGAGTATATTATGAGCCTCTTAAGTTAAGAAGAAGTGACCCAGTATATAAAGTTCTCATTAAATATAAGCGGACCTGTGTTCAAGCGTCTTTTGATATTTCGCCTTTAAGTAAAGACTAAGATATTTTTATATTTTTTCACCACGTTGAAATAGACGTTGTATATTTTATTATCATATGTAAAACAGTTGAACTATTTTAAGTGAAGTTTGGAAAATAGTACAATACTTAACCCAAACCAATTGTTTCATGATGCGACTTACATCAAAATGCGTACCCTAAGGAAAAATAATTCAAATATTCCTTTGAATTATTTTCTAGGACTCTATTCTTCGTGTGCAAAGAACAGGCATATCAGTTAGTAAATAAATAAATAAATAAAATATATTGATGTTAGAACTTATTACAAACTATGTCTGGACACAATGATTTCTCTTAGATAGTGCGAAGTCTTTTCTTTTCTTAGAGAATCTTCCGTAACATCCAGAATGTAAAGAAGGGGCACGGCAACTCAGTGATGGAGCGCATATCACTGGTCCTTGGTTCGATCCCGGCCAAGAAAATTTGTGGTGGACAACATCGTTTTCGTGAGTTTTCTTGGGGTACTCCCTTTTCCTCCCATATTTTCATTCTACCAATTCTCTCATCATCATTTACTTGCATTCATCATCCGTGTTCCTTGGTCTAACAGACATAATTGTAGGACGTTAAACTGAGAGATTTCATTTCATTTCATTTCCGAATGTGAAGAGGCTGAAGTTAGCATGTGGCAACAATAAGTCGCAGTGAACTTAAGAAGTTGGTCAAGTGCTATATATGGAGCATTGGACTGTTTGGTTCAGACACTTGGACATTACGGAAGTTAGAGAAGAAATATTTGGAGAGCTTCGAAATGTGGTGTTGGAAGAAGATGGAGAAGATAAAATGGACAGAGAGTGCAACAAACGAAGATGTTTTAAAACGGATAGGAGGGAAGAAGACACTTCTAGCCACCATCCTTCGTAGAAAGGCCAATTGGATTGGACACATCTTGAGAAGAAATTGTCTTCTTCCCACCGCCATAGAAAGAAAGATGGAAGGAAAGCGAGGAATAGGAAGAAAAAGAACGCAGCTGATTGTTGATTTGAAAGATAGAAGAAAATATTGGGAGTTAAAAGAGGAAGCTAAAGATCGACAAAAGTGCAAGAAACATTTCCAGGCCCAAATCTAAAATTGAAAAAAAAATCCTCATTAATCCGAGGACCTGCCAAAGGCAGAATACATAATAATAATAATAATAATAATAATGTACTACTTGATAATTATGTTATGTACGATATGACAAAACGTACATGAAATAGTGCTGCTGTGCACTGCGTTTTGTTATGTCTATTGCTTGAAAGATTGCTAACAAAATTCAATGTTACCCATGAAATTTCAAATTTATTCTTGAAAGATATACCGCAAATTGGTAGTGAAAATCATGTGACTATACGATTTTTAATTGAATATTCAAACTCTTTCCTTTTGAAACACTCGCGGCAGATTACTACGGTACCAAATTATATAGACAATTATCATGTATAGAATAGTCAGAGAAAAATAAAGAATATACCGCAACATTTTGTTTAAATTATAATGATTCATAAATTTGCATTTTATCACAATAATATGCAAGTATCAATCTGAGAAATGTGTTTATTTAAGCAATATTTATATAGTATAAATAGTTTTCATTATATATGATGTATCATCAGGGTTGCAGCCATGCGGGTCCACACAGAGAAAAATCCGTTCCCCGGGCAGCTATATTGTACAAATATACGGTATCATCTTGCTTACTATAGAAATCAGTACGGAGCAAACGTTATCCGTATACTACATATGCACTGCCCTTAGATGTTACATCATGCTGGTGCACGATGTCTGACATCTAACAGTTTTCCGTATATCACATGAATATACTTATGTTACCTTCATCAGCTATATGTTATATACGTCCATTTGTATGTGAGATCCTGACCGCCTACATTGTTTCATACTGAAAGTACGTATAGATGGAACACTTATACGGAAAGTATTATAAAACATGCGTTTTCAGTTATACGTCTGCTGTACGTTAAGTCCAAAAACTACAGGAATTACGCATGTAACCTATCTTTTTAACTACATTTTTTTTCTCAGTGCACCAGGGCCAGATCCCCCAAAACTTCCTAACTCAACATAAATTTGTATATTTCTCAATACCACTGTACTTGTTTGACAGGGTAATGATTGATATAGTATAAAAAATTGATCTTAGTACACTTCATCGTACACTTCATCTCTACTTTTTGTCTTGTAAAAACAATCCAATTTTATCATTTTTTCCTGAAAATATAGGTGTAAGTATCTTACAATTACTTATCGTTTTTTTTTTTTTTCAGGTGCAGAATAATACCTGTTCAAATATTACATAGACGTAGTGGTTCGTAGTATTGGACCTTCAGAGCTTGAACCCTTCGCAACAAAAAAATTCTGGGTTCACGACTGGATATCATGTAGATAGTAATAAGATTTACATGTTAGGTTTTAAGATGTTCTGATGATCTATACTTCCATCACTTTGAGGAACCTTTAAAAAATGTATGAAAGTATACGAATGTTTTGGATTTCAGTGTTAAGCTACAAATCCACATCTTATTATGCATCGTTACTGCTAAAGAAATCTTAAACTTTGCTCAGAAAATAAAATCGCATACTTTCACCGAAATTAGTAGAAATGCCCATTCTAACACTCACTTTAACTACATCACTTCGTTTTTTTTACGTTTTGATAGATTGAAATTAACATTTTGTATGTTAAACACTATTATTATAAGTTACGATTAGTCATCCATAATTTACAATCTGTTGTCTTTAGTGCGAGTGATCCTAGGTTCGAATTCCAGTGGGTACACTCGGTCGAAGAAAGTGTAACGGAGTTTTCAGGCGAGCTATCCAGAGTGAGATTTCTCTGACTTTTCCTCATTCACACCAGGTGAATGCCAGGGTGATATCTAACATAAGGTGCTAGGTCACTATTGTGCTGCCAAAATGTCTTGAGCCGTGGCAAAAACGCGAACTAAAGCTCACACCCATGCGTTGAGCCAATAGGTTTCAGCTGTTGCTAAGCGAGAGAAAGGAGTGGAATTCCGTCAACCGATAGAAGAGCGCCTTGCAACGGAAGACTAGGGATCAAGTCAATGTGGT